>NW_019170468.1:87840-107783 GCF_001890805.1 Aspergillus glaucus CBS 516.65 | reverse complement strand
TAGATAGCTTGTTTTGTTAATTAATTAATGTTTTGGTCGGAATAAATGCATTTAAATACTATATATGGGGGGTTGGTGGCCCACTCGCTTGTGAAATACGTTAGTTAACTAGTTAATGACGTTGGATTAGACCTGTCGAGTGCCCAGAAACACAAAAAAAAAAACAAGCAAAAATTGCACAAAACCCCTTGAGGAATCAGAGTATTGTATCTATCATACTCCTATCTCGCCTTATACTCTGTCCTCGTGCATTGCATTCTCCGTGCTTTTGATAGATCTCCGGCGGATCGCTCTTTGTTGTTATCGCTAGTTATGCCTAAATAGAGTCCAGACCCCCGCATCCCCATACACACAAAGAAGTCATGGTATCAGCACTCTTTCCGGAACCACGATATAGTATAGAGTAGATATAGAAGTAAGCTCCAAATTAGCCAAAGAGAAAGAATGCAATGGTATATTATTATATGTTCAGCATAGAATCCCATCGAAACTTTTGGCGCCCAATCTCTCAGGCATCAACTAATTCCCCCCGGCTTCAGTCGTGATGATTCGATTCATCGCTTCACCATTTGTCGGTCTGCCAGCGTGCTTTTTCGCTTCTTTTCTTTTTCTTTTCTCATTATTTTCCTTTTCTTTTGCTCCCTTTGTTCTCTTTGTTCTCCCGAGACCGAATCCCTCCCACTGCCCGACTGCATCTCTGATCGGAGATGCAATGTGATCGTTCCTGGCCCGCAACCTGTCCCTTTGGCGTCTGTACTTCACCCCTCCTGGACCACCCTCCATCGTCTTGCTGAAACTCGACCCTCTCCTCCTTTTTCCTTAGCGGTTGATTCGCCAAATATAATGACCTCTAAGCTTTGACTGTCATTCATTCCCCTGTCAACTTACTGCCTGCGACCCCCCCGGATCAAGACTACTCCATCACCGCCTGGTGTCTCCTCCCCCTCATTCCCTTGCTGTTGGCTGTATCAGTGCTCGTCAGCCTCACCCCCCCTAAGATTCGTCCGAAATTCGTCAATCGTCCCTCGAACATTCCTTTACATCGCTCAGCATGGTGGCAGAAGACGTCCTTGATAACTGCCTGCGTCTCCTTCAGAATGTCGCTCTCGATGAAGAGGAGCAGGCGGAGAAGGTGGAGGATTTTCTGCGCGAAAAGACATCTTTGACGGGCCCTTCGTTGGAGAATGCGGTGCTTGATATCCTCTGGCGCCATCGAAATCGTTCCGTACCGGATTCCTCTCCTCCTCCGCGACACACCATCATCCGCCGATCGTCGCCTGCGCCATGGCAGATGGCTCGTTCGTCCACTCCCCTATCGCCCGCATCCAACCTGGGAACAAGCCCCGGAAGTACATCCTGGCTACACAGTTCCCGTGGGAACTTTTCCCGGGCTCCTCTATCCGCGACCGTCTCGCCGTTTTCCTCCCCGCGTCCGTCCCCCAGACTTGCCCTGGCTCAGCCGATCCCCCATTCCCCGAACCTGAACGCATACGAATTCTCCGATCAAACCCAAGCGTCGGACTATTTCTACGATCTTGGCAGTGACAGCAATGTGGATTGGCTGGTGGCCGATGATGCAAACAGTACTACTTCCTCCATTGGGGCCCTCAGTGCCACAGCTCCCGAATTTGTACCCGACATGAGCCCTCACGATATTCTCCGGACGGTGCTTGGCGACAAGAGATCTAACGACGACATCGAAACGGCATTGGAAGCAAACAGTTATGACCTGGGTGCGACGATTGCCTCGCTGACCCAGAATGACGGGGAATCATTTTCGAATCAGTCAGACGATGGTCGTATTGTGGTGGGGAAATCTATGGCGATGGAACAGCCCCAGTTAGTCACCTCTACGGTGCAGAACCAAAGTCCTGTAGTCTGCAAATACTGGCTGTCGACCGGGCAATGTCTTCGTGCTGATTGCCGGTTTAGTCATGATTTAACCTCCCACGTTTGCAAGTGAGTTACAATCTTCCCGTGGAAATGCAAAAAGAACAGCTTTTGTCTAATACAGTGAACCCTCCAGATACTGGGTAATGGGCAATTGCCTGGCCGGGGATGGATGTCCATTTTCGCATGACCCTTCAGCCCTCATTTCCAACATCAGTGTGCAAGACGAGAACCAGCAATTCAACGCTGGCTCATCATTTCCCGTTGACAGTGCTGTAGACGCTTTTCCTCCTTTACAGTCATCCGCGGGAATGGGTGACCCATGGGCGAATCAATACACGGGCAAATATCCAGCTCATCTTTCGGGAATGGTAGGTAGTAGAGCTGGTTCGCACCTACAAGTCCATGGTGGCAGGCGCAACGGAAGCATGGGCAATGTTTCTCGCCCTCACTCGCGCCCAACCAGTCGACAACAACATCGCGAGCTGAATCCGGGTGCTCCGTCAGTTGATGATCCCGATGCATTTCCGACTCTTGGTGCAGTGACTGCAAAGAACGCAGGGAAGAAATATGGGAAACGAAATGTCCGAGAGTACCAGTCTGGAAGAGAAAACCACCCGACCTCCCTCGCGGATGTTGTACGCATGTCCCCATCTCCCGCGCCTGGGAAGGGAAAACCTTCATCCAAAAATGGTCGAGATGGGTACAAGAGCCGCGAGAACAGTGCGGCTGCTCAGTCTATTCCAGCCCCGCAGAACATTCCCTGGTTGGAGACTGGTTCGCGAGCCAACCAGCAGTATATCAAGTATCGTACTGAGGCGATTCGTCATGGCACAGTGCGAAACAAGTTTCTTCAGAGGTATGTTCCTCCCCATTCCATTTCACCAATATAGACATACTAATGAAACCAGTGCGGCGCAAGCCTGGAATCGAAACGACGCTAGGGCTGCAAAAGCTCTGTCTCTTAGGGGCCAAGCAGAAAACGAAGCCATGCGGAAATGTCATCGTGAAGCAGCACGGCAATTGTACGAAGAACGCAACAAACATCTGCTCACGATGGGACTTGATGAAACTACCGAGGAACTCTACGTCGACCTGCATGGCCTTCACCCAGAGGAGGCTATCGAGTATCTAGAAAAGATTCTACTCAAGCATGCTCGTGAGGGCCGCCGTGTCTTGTATGCCATTACAGGTACCGGTCACCATTCAAAGAATGGAAAGGACAAGATTGGCAAGGCAGTCAAAACATGGCTCAACGAGTGGCGATACCTGTTCCGCGAGTTTAGTGTCCCTGGTGAACGAGGCGGGTACGTCGGTGGTATTCTGGGCATTGACCCTACCAGCTACGACAGGTCACTTGCCAAGAGCCTTGAAGAGGCGGCAAAGGACGACGATAATCGGAATCAGCCCACCATGTCTATTGGCAAGATTCAGCTTCTTAAACGCGAAGACCTGGAGCCGAAGGCCAACTAAGAGCTCCGCAGCTATATTGGCATGTTGCTACCGCTTATTTTACGACGATCTACGATTTTCCGACATGGCACTTTTTTGGCTGATCCCTTTGGTACTGTCAAGGGACATTGGTTTAAAGCCGTTTGCTAATTGGTGTTGTTATTTTGAGAGCCTAGCCCATCAATTTCGTGGATATGGGAGAGGACTTTGAAACAAGACTTGGGTCTCATACTATTCTCCTATCATTCGTCATTTCTAGCTCGAGTTTCTTTAGCGCCTGTCTTACCTTTACGTCTTGCTGATGCTCTGCAGTTTTGACTGATGTTGTAGAGTTGTATATAGCGAAGACGCATATATATATATATATATATATACGCACATGTACATGTGAATAGCTTGCTATAAGAATACATTTTGGTCTAGTTGGGCGTAGCTTTGAAGTACAATATAGCAACAACCTAGTATTTACTCCGGCTCCTGGTGCTGCCATTTCTCTCGCAACTCGTGGACATTAAACCCACAAGCCTCGGCCTTTTTCACAATCGCCCTTGCCTTCTCAGCCACCGGAACATCAATCATCTTCCCATCCAACGTCCAAGCTCCCCGACCAGAAGCAGCAGCCTTCTCATCCGCGATCTTCACACGTACCGCCCACACAACTTCACTATCTTCAGGTCCAAAAATCCGCTCCACAGTCTCCACCTGCGATGGGTGGATACACTGCTTCCCATTGAACCCCAAATACTTCCCACCGCGACATTCCTCCTCCAGTGCCGCAGGCGGCCGGCCGTCACCGGTTGTAGATTTGTACGCCGTGCAGACCAGGTCAATCGTGGAGGGGAGGTTCGCAGCACGCGCGGCAGTTGCAATCATAGAGCGCGCGAAGAGGAATTCAGTTAGGGTTGGTGTACGAGTCAAGCTCAGGTCGAGCGCGAAGTCTTCCGCGGCGAAGATCAGACCCTGAAGGAGCGGGGAGGCAGAGCAGATTTGGGTGAGGTTTGTGAGGGATTTGGCGGATTCGACGAGGGCGAGGAGGGAGATTGGGGGACGTTGTTGGCCTTGTTGGCCTTGTTGGCCTTGTTGTTGTTGCGAGAGAGTGTGTGAGATGACGTCCGTGACGAAGGTCAGGTCTGAGGCTGAGTTGACTTTGGGGAGGACGATGGTGGAGAGGTTTGGGGAATGGAGCTGTTCATTTTTTAGCCATTTTCCATAAGCCTTGCTGAAAGTGATAAATTGATTATACTTACCACCTCAGTCAAGTCCCCTAATGCCAACCCACTGTCAACAGAATTGATACGAACCGCCCGCTCGCGAATCCCCTCCGGCGCCGGTTGATCAAGAGCCCTCCGCACCAGCCCGCGAGCCTCGACCTTCTTGTGCGGAGTGACGCTGTCCTCGAGATCGTATGCAACACAGTCGGCTGACAGTGTACGCGATTTGTCTATGAAGCGCTGCGAGGATCCGGGGACTGTGTTGCGATGGTTAGTTTTGTTCCGCATAGAGTTTGGGGAAATGCGGGGAGAGCTTGACGTACTGTAGAGGAGGGAGCGGCGGAGGCCGTTTCTAGTTGCCATTGTGGTGATATGTGGTTTGGTTGGATTTTTCAAATTCGTGGATTTCTTAGAGTATCAGGTTGAGTCCTGAGATGTGCAGTATAAGAGTATGTGACATGAGGGGAGGAAAGATGATGTCTCCATCCTCGGCTGCGGCATCTTGGACGGATAACAGTTTAAACGGCGCGATATAGGTTCTCAACGGCGACGCGTATAACGCTTACTTTGCTGGTTCAAATTGCATTTCTCGCACTCTTTCTAAAAAATGTGGCAATAATATTGTACATCTTGCAATTCCAACATTGATTGATCTTGGTCTGGCATGAAATCTTGAAACGGCTATATGACTATTCTGCCATCTGTCACCGCCTGTCCACGTATAGAGGAGCCTGAAGACAAAAGTCACAAAACAGACACTCGCGATTATATCTCACTGAAAACACTACGGAGTGCCAATGCACCAATGGCCTTTGAATGCTATATTGATTGACAACTGACTCTGTACTCTGTATAAATCTAAGCAGTCCCTCCCGCTAAATGTTCGAAATCAAAAGATGTCCACGGTACGGTCAACGTGTATGAAAACGCGGGTTGAGTCTGGTCCCGATCTTTGAACCAATACTGAACATGAGTGATGTTTCTCAATAAATCCGGGTTATTCTTCTCTTGCCCCGCCACAAAGTTGTCGTCAATATATACGTTGTAGTTGTTTCCGGCATTTTCAACCTTGATCTTGGGAGTGGGCGAACGGAACCAGTCATTATTCAATGGGTAATTGTCTTAGTAGTTCCACTGGGATTGGGCCGGCTTGTTGTTGAGACGAACCACGCGATCCTTACGCCGCAGAGAGATACTTAGGAGCACCTCGTAGTTTTCTTCGTCATGGAGATCCACATCCGGGAACGGGACTCGTCGAGATAGATGAGATGCCGGTGCTGTCCTTGTTCACTTCGATGTCCGCTGGCACTTCCAGTTTAATGAACACAGAATTGACGGTGGTGGATCGGCCTGATGGCATTGGCTTCTTGAGCTTGATTGTTTTGTCGAGGGTAAGAGACAGTTCAATATGGGGACAGCCATGGGAGTTTTCACACACCTCTGGGTTGAATCCTGGGCATTATTCCCACCAGACGAAGTCGGCGGTGAAGCATTACTGGGGGTGTAAGCCCCGTATCCCAGAAACGGAATGACTTCCAATTTGACAAAGCCAGAAGGCTGTGGGGGGAGGGGGGGTCTTTGTGGTGCGTCGCGCTGCTCACTGAGACGATGATTGGAGGTCGAGACTTTGCTGTTGATAAGCAGGGACCTCCTTGTCATGCTGCAGGACTGTTAGCAAGAGAAACTGGGTGGAAGAGGTGCAAGACAACCCTTCACGACGCGCCAATACAATCTCTGAAAGTAAATTGCTGACTGTCTCTTCATCTAGTGACGACAATGACTTTCCTTTGGGGAGTTTGTTGAGCAGGGTATTGACGGGGACAGATGAAGACACCTTCAGATTCTGTCCCTGGAGCGTCGTGCAGTTGCTGCAGCTCGCGGACAGGATTATTATTATCTGAAATATTGTGGGTGACGGACCAGTTCTCAGTCTACTGGCGCCCAGCTTCCTCCTTGATCTCGGCTGTTAACCGCTACAGGCGACGTTGTATTTCTAGCGCGTATTTTGAGATAATCATATCAAAGCTTTTCGTTTCATGGTAGAGAATAATCCAAGCTATAACTAAAGCATGCATTGAGACTGAAACCGAGAGCGCCGCAGGGTAGCTATCTAGTGTTCCAATTGATGAAGAGATGGATCCATTGAAGTCTGAGATAGCGTTATATACAGCTCGACACAATAGTCAATATGTACCACGAGAAAGCGCAACCGAAGCTCCCCGTTATCACTTGACTTAGGGTCTTGCCGGCCAACCATTCCCACCACCCCGACTCGGCGTAGGCCAAGTAGCCGCGAGGTTGTCATGAATTAGGATCGGAATTAAGGAACGCCCCTCGCTCCACTTCCCAACCGAAACATCATGATCATGATCAAACACAGCAGGCCTCTTCCCCGCCAAATACAACTCAAGCCCGAATTCCGCAGCGCTGATCTGAAACCTCTGTGCTTTATCTCGCGACCCCGGAGCGTAGAACGCGTCATGGTCCTGCGGCCTCATATACCAGTCGCTCCCGTCCTCAACATCAGCGGCTTGTAGGAGGAAGTCGGTGTCGCTGGTGGCTTTGACGATGAAGCGGGTTAGGGCGACGTGGTTCCGGATGGTTAGGCGGCGGTCGCGGAGCATGACTCCGATTCAGCGGGCGTCTGTTAGGTAGATTGATTTGCCGTTGAGGGTTTGGGCGTTGATGGACTTTTTTTTTTTTTTTTTTTTTTGTAGGATTTTGCGGGTCTTTGTATATGAATCGAGCAGGGTTTTTGCGGTAGGTAGGGGAGGGAAACCAGCAATTTATATGACAATACCGCGACCTTTTCTCTCCTTGTGCTAAAGGGCTTAGGCGTAATCCCACCCTCATTCTGGCGGGGAGCCTACATCATGGGGAGTGAATAATTCAGCTGAGAGAGACCCAGGATCTTCGCATAGGGCTCTTTGGTAGTCATATGGGTGATGTAGGCGTGTTTTGAGCTCTGGTTGTCGCTTGAAATAGTTCAAGGCCCAGCACTTCCCAACACATCCCATGTTGTGATCTGTGAGCAGAAGATTCATGATATCTTCCACATCAGTCAATTTAGGCGAAAACCTTCGCAAATCCAGATCCAAAACATGTCAGAGCATAGCCTCCTCTTCCAGGTTTGTTAGTTTGGTTGAATTTGGCTGAAGATCCTGTTGAGCGCTTCTACTGTTCATTCTGGCGCGTAAGGTCATCTGAGACACATTATAGATCTGAGCAGCTTCTTGAATACTAAGTCCATCGCGTTTCTTGATAGACTGGATGGAAATAAGAGTCTACTTTCTTTGGAAACAGATTCCATTTGTTGTTGTTGTTGAGAAATCATGAGTTGAAGATGAGACGCGGTCGTGAGATGCCAAGTGCGCCGTTCGCTTATCTGCGCCGCTCGCTTATCAACTACGTTAGACAAATTCTAAAATCAGTTAGTATAATTCATATAAGAAATGGGCGAGCGCCGCCTTAGCGTCGCGGGGGGTGACAAGGGTGAGTGCGCTATAGTTAGGCAGGGTGAGAATCAGGCCAACAAGTTTATTAAGGCTAAACTGACCTGAAAAGGGTGCCACCTCCGAAAATGAAGTTCCTGCTTCGCTAAGGCTTCGATACGATAGCAAGTTCGCGAGTAAGAAGTCTAGGCGTTCTACAGAGTACTCGGTGTAGGTAAAAGGCCAGTCTAATTTGTTTTTTTATATAGTTCGCACACGAGAGAGAAATTTGCTAGTCATAACAGGCGTATAAATCCAGTACTTTGGAAGAACAAAATAGCTCACGTAAGACATATAATGTGTCCACGGGTACCTTAAAGGGTGTTTGCGAGTCTTCGTTGTTTTCTGAGATCTTTCAACATGACTCGCACCTCATCGACAGCCACCGGTGTACCTCTGTGCTGTGATTCGGGATCATCGCGATCGCGAATATTAACTGTCCGAGTCTTCTCTTCTGTGGGTCCGACAACTGTAAAAATAAGTATCGCATCGTGCAAATAATGGAAAAGGGGAATATGAATACCAAAGATGAAATTGTATTTCTCCTGTTGCCCACGTAGTATCTTCTTGTTGAGCGTATGATCTCGGAGATCCAGATCAACATGCATTTTCTCGCCCTGCAGAGTCCGCTCAAGTTCTTTTGCGTACTCATGTTGAGCCTTCGAAACTGGCACAACCAGTACTTGTCGCGGGCTTAGCCAGAATGGCCACTTTCCCGCGAAATGTTCGATAAGTATGCCTAGAAAGCGCTCGAAGCTTCCAAATATCGCGCGATGAATGACGACAGGTCGGGCGATGCCCTGTCCGACCTTGTCCGTAGTATACTTCATGTTGAAGTTGATCGGAGCTTGGTAATCGAGTTGAATTGTAGCACATTGTAGCTCGCGTTTCAATGCGTCAGCGATTGTGATGTCGATCTTGGGTCCGTAGAACGCCCCATCACCAGGGTTCACAGTCCAATCATCACCTTTAAATCGAGTGATTGCCTCGCGGAGCTGATCCTCGGCTTCATTCCAAGTCTCGATGTTGCCCAGGAATTTAGCAGGACGCGTAGAGAGTGCTAATTTGTATGTGAAACCAAAGAGTCCGTAAAGGCTGTTTAGGAGATCAAAGATTGCCTCAACCTCGGATACAATCTATTGCACATTATTAGTCAAACTCCCATATCAAGACGGTTCACAAGCTCTCGGGTTGTGTTACCTGGTCCGGTCGACAAATGATGTGTGCATCGTCCTGCTGGAACTTTCTGACTCGCGTTAAGCCGTGGAGGGCCCCGGAGGCCTCATTCCGATGCAAAACACCAAAGTCAGCATAGCGCAATGGTAATTCCCGGAAACTCCGGTCTCGGCTTGTAAATAAGAGGAAGTGACCCGGGCAGTTCATGGGTTTGAGCGCCCATTCTTTTTTCCCAAGGTTGAAGCGGAACATATCCTCTTTGTAATGTGCCCAGTGGCCGGAGGTTTTCCACAGAGAAGCGTCGTACATATTAGGTGTTTGTACCTCTTGGTACCCTCTTGTGTGATATTCAACTCGCAGCAACTTTTGCAGCGCGTTGAAGATCCGTACTCCATGTGGAAGTAAGAAGGGAGATCCGGGGGAGAGTTCGTGGGTTAAGAAAAGTTGTTGTTGCTTTCCCAATTTGACGTGGTCTTCGCTTTGTGCTTTAGCCAGAGTTTGTAGGTGTTGATCCATTAGACCCTTTTGTGGGAATGCGATACCCCGGACTCGTTGTAGAGAGTCTTCGTTTTGGTCGCCCAAAAAGTACGCAGAAGAGCCCTGTATCCATCGGTTATAAGCGAAGTTCCCTGAAAGGAGAAAGGGATCGCCTTACCTGTGTTGCTCTAAATGCCTTGATGAGAGATATGTCCGGAATGTGCGGGCCATATGCCAGGTCGACATGAGTCCCCAACCGATAAACGATGGCTGTTTGGTCTTCAGCCATCCTGTTGATCGCGTGTAGACGGTATTTGTTGCTCGCAAACATCCGTTGAAGAGTCTTTTTGGGGAGCTCTAATCGGTCGAATCCCCGTGGTTTCTGCAAGACCTGAATCATTCGTAGTGTAAGTAATTCACGGTCAGTCTCTGAGATGCCGCGACTGGGATAAATTAGCCAATAGTCCTGAAAGAAAACAAGGGTTCTAATGTATCATACCCATCCGGGATCGACATCTCACAGAAAAAGCCTTGGGTCGTGGTCATGGTGTCGGCGATGACACATTGAAACTCTTGCTCACAAAGCTCAGCTAGACAGCTGGCACACGAGCGCCATAATGCTTGCTGTCCCTCAGGCTGATCCCACCCTAAGAATGCAACGCTGCAGTCCTCCTGGAGGGGCCGTTTAAGATCCCAGTACTTTCTGCCATTGATTTTTGCGATGAGTGCAGTGTTGCGTAGCTCCTCTGGTACATATGCCATCAAGGACTTCGGAGTTGACAGCCAGGATGTGGCATCGACAACACGTTCAGACCTGCCGTCAATTTCGATAATAACCTTGATGCCCTCTCGGGGCTGGTTCTTCAAGTCAATTATACTTTGCTGCCATGATTCTTCGAACATATTGTTTCGCAAGAGAAGCCATTCCGGCAATGGAGGAGCTTCACGTTCCACAAACATCCACGGCATTCCATTTTCAACCACGAGCTGATGGGTGACCCGAACGTCTCTTGCGTGGGCTGTATGGTTCGCTCCTTGTCGGTCGACGGCAATGCAGCTCATCCATGGTGCCCGAGCTGTGAAGCCTGGAAGTTGAGGCACCAAGCAAATTGACAGCTTGGCAGTTCCATAGGACGGGTGAATGGAGAGGCGAACATGATGAGGCATTGCAGCCCGAATAAGTTTGCCAAAGCCTTCGGAGCGGCCCATCATTTTTAGAGCCAAGGTTGACATCTCATTAAGATAGTCCTTCTTGCTTGCAGCATTTTTTCGAATTGATGTGTTTGCGAGATCGATCTTGACAAAAGCTCTCATGCCATTGTAGGTGAGTCGTGAATCGATATCCTCATCCACAAGCTTTTGTGTGTCATTTTCAGACTGACAGAAGCCATTGATGATTAGATCGCGGGAGGAGTCTATGGTCTTATAGAAGATCTCTTCGGTGAGTTTAGTGCTTTTCGTTGTCGGATCGATCATGGCGAGAAATAGAATCTCCATCGCATGGACCACTTTCAGATTTTGATCAAAGCCGTTCTTTTGTACCATCTCTCTGACCGCTTGACCATAATTCCATACATCTTCGTCGCTAACCATAAGAAGATCTATGTTTTATGTAAGTATTTATCGAGAATCTGGGGTCTTTCTCTTTGTCTTCTCATACCGTTGAAAACCACACCATCCGCAGCGATGGTCACCTCGGCGCCAGGACTGTAGAACTCTCTGACATCCACACACATTTGGTTCAGTCGACATAACCCCAGGTATTCGGCGTAGTCAGGCAGTACACCGAGTACCTTGTCCATGTTGGTCTATCTCTATTCAGTATTGATTCTTACTTGGAAAGCTGTGTGCCACTTACTGACTTGAAAGGAAACGCGGGGAGGGCCATTCGAACTGGCTCCCCTAATTCCATCCAGTGTACAACATGGCCCTTGAAATTCTCCCGACCTGGCCAGTAGGAGTCGCAGCCTCCAGCGTCATCCTCGGCCTTCCAAAAGTACGTTTGTAAAACGTCGAGAATTCTTTCGAGGACGTCTTCGGGTTTGCTACAGATATCTTTAAATGGTCAACTCATGTCTAAAGACCGCATAAAAGAGAGGGGGGATGATCAGACCAATAGCTGGCTGAAGCCCGGCTTCAACTATGACTGCTGGCTTTTCACGCGCTTCATCTGTCACCTGGTTCTTTTCAAAAGAAACTGTTGGGCGAGATAAAGTAAGCAAGTGACGAGTGTAAACTGAAGTTGAAATCATTTTCTCTTGTGTGTTTTGTTGAGAAATTTTCCGCGGTCATTCAAGCAGACGCTGATTTTAAATGTGTTATGAGACGTAAGACTAGATTTCTGTCAGGGGTGGTAGCAATCTAGACCTTGCCATCATTTGCGGATCCTGCATTCCTCGATCCTGAAGAAGTTCCTGCAATCCTTAAGCAGCCCGTGGGGATCCGGATACATCCACTGCCGACATTGCTTGAAGTCCCGTTAACTTCGAGTGTTCACTAGACAACTGGGAACGAAGTTGTGCTTCAAATCTGTGGATAGACATGATTTCTCTTGGTTTGAGTATGAACTCGTTTTCAAGAGGGCAGGATTGTATATGCGGGCATTTCCTGCTTAATTCACCCAGGGCTGGCTTCCCCTAGACTATCTGGGTTGCCACCTACATGTACTGGACCGGACAGTGTGATTTCCTCCCAGGTTATACTGAAAGTGACACCGTAATAAATCATTGATAGAACTTCGAGACCCCATAGACCGACTCTATTTTGATTTATTTAGGTTTTTTTTCCCATTGTCAACGGCTTGGGTCGTGTTGCATTGCTTGAGTTGTGCACGGATTTTATTTAGCCTGAACTCACGCACGTGCATTGGAATTGATTCAGTTTTACTTCAAGGTTCTAGGTAGTATCGCCTCTTTTCCTACTAGGAGCCTACTCAAGAAGTAGTTAAAGATGGATAAAGTAAGTATATTCTCTCATATTCATCTTCCACCTCGCGATCTAGTATCTATGTGCTCGCCTGCATTCTCTAGTTCTGCTTTGCTTGCCACTCAAGCACCTTAGCCAGGAAGTTCTTGCTGAAAGCAGCGTCCACAAATTCTTCAATCTTGGTAATCTTGTCGCCAGTCTCGTTGAACTCCAAGAAGAATGCGTACTCATTCTTGTACTCAGCAACAGGAGATTCTCCAATTCCGGAGGCGTAAACCGCTGCGCAGTGGTTCTCGGGATCGTTGACAATCTTGTGGATGGTGGTCTGCCTCATGTAAGTAGACGAACATACTGCTTGAGTAAGTCCAAACTAACCTCAAAGCGGTGCATGACCTTCTGGAGAGGACCAAAGAATTCACGGTATTCTTCGTTGGTCTTAGAGGGACGGTTGAGCGAGGTTGGCAGGATGTAGTGAACGCAATTGTCGGCGCGAGAACGAAGGACTGCGTCAGCAGTGTACTCGTTGTAGCCTTGGAAGAGGTCTTTGGCGGTGCGAATCTGGTTTTCAGCGACGGAAGGCATTTTGAAGGTTTGGGTGAATTCGAATTGGGGTGTTCACTGATTTCTGTGGTTTCTGTGATTGAAAACCCTGAACCGCGATTCAAAATTATACTTATAGGCAAATCGAAGCAGGACTCGAAAAAGACCAGGCGTAGCCATCACCAATCTGACAAATGCACGCTAGTCCTTCATTCCCACATTCCCTTCGTATTACTTCTTGACAATCCTTCAATCCCACAATCCTATTTGATCCTGTACCCCCCTCCAGTCTGCCGGAACCCATATTTCCGAAATCGTATGGCAGGTTATGGTCTCCAGCGTTGATTTCCGACGAGATGAGGTAAATGGGGAAAAAAAAATAAAAATAAAAAAAAAATAAAAAAGAAGTACCATTCACCCAGAGGCTTTGTCATCGACTCGTATCAGCCCTCCGTAGATCTGCTCAATGCTCGAAGCCACCTGGGCACTATGTTTACGAACTACTTGGATTTGCACGACACAAAGGTTCTACTTAGTGTTGGCTTGTCCCATTTAAGCGAAAAAAAAACAATAAGTTGGGATATTTTACCATTGACTTTTTAATACAAGTAAATAAATCGGGTTCTAATTCTAAAATCTTTCTTCGCCTTGACACGTCCTTGTCCTCACCATTTGACATTGTTCACGAAGTCACGAACTTTGATCTTTTGCGAAGTGCACCACTATATTTCATGAACAAAAAAGGGACAGGCAAGGCCAGAAGAGATATTCCACCAAGTATACTCGATGCGGGTCCCACTCCCAATCCCAGAAACATGGGTCTCGCCGCCAATGGCAGCCCACAAGCCATTAAGCAACGAAGAAGATTGTTTGCTGCAACGGCACTTGCAGCATATTGACCATAAGTATCTATCAAGAAATTGAGGCATTGTTGGAAAACAATATTAAACCCGGCACCAATGAATCCTATTGTCATTGACGTTGGTAAGCTTTAAGAAAGGCACAATGCCGGAACATTTCAAGGGTCCATTCGACGTACCGGCGGCGACTGTAGGCGACTCCCATGGAATACTTGGGTCTGCGGTCCATCCAAACCAGAAGAGACCAGTCGAAAAGAGACAACCTCCAATTATCATTGGTGGTAAACGCGCCTCTGGAACCGCCTTGCCGTTGTTTCTTTCAACAGCACGGGCATAAAGCGGCTGATTGACAATATTGACCATCAGTGCGAAGATGACGCCAACCAGTAGACCCAAGAATGGAAGCGTGGAAATGACGAAGCTCCAATGGCGTTGCTCTTTAAAGACAATGGGGAAGACTTCGAGAGTCAAGAACAGCAGCCCGTAAACCAGAGAGGCATACAAGGCAATTGTGAACACCATTGGCTCTAAAAAGAACATTCTGCAAGTGGTCAGCTTCCATGGTCATCAAAAATTTCAATTTGCGAGGGGCTTTCTACTGCAAAGGACGATTTAATTGCTTTGTAACAATTGTTTTCAAATCCATCTTGGTTCCCTCGGATGCGTGCCAGTAGCTTGGATCGCCGGTTTTCTTTCGCGTCAACTGAGCTTTTCTTCGGAGAAGTACCGGGGCATATGTTTCAGGCAGAAAGATTACCGCAATCATCAAGACGGTAAAAGCGATAATGGCTTCCAGATACTCAGTCCCTAGTCCAATATTAGCCACGAGCCGTTGAACCTAGGGACAACATACATCGCCATCCAAGGTGAGGATCGACCGTTAGAACTGCACCGACAAGTGGTGCAATAGTTGGCCCTCCGATCACACAAAGTGCATAGAAGGCCATAGGTACTCCTCTCACGCATGGATCATAAATATCACCCAGCGCCGCAGACACATTGCTGATGGGCGCCGAGCCAAAAACACCCCCGATGAAGCGCGTAATGAACACACTAGCCGGGCCCTTGCTCACAGCGGTTCCGATACTTAAAATGCACAGCCCAAAAACAGCTGGAAGCATGGACCACCGTCGACCGTAAACCTCGCTTATCGGTGCCCAAATAAGCGGGCCAAATGCGTATCCTGAAAATGGAGATCAATCGCACGCATGGAGTGAGAAGGTCATGGAATATTCAAACCGAGAACAAAGAGTGACAAGCTCAATACTGTAACTTGTTCACTGATATTAAGATAGATCGCCAAATCCGCCTGTGCCGGTGACATGATAGATGAACCCAGAGAGCCGACGAAGGCGAGCATACTCATTTCCCATGTGATAAACGCCTTATAGAGGGGACTAAATGACTTCGGGTCTTCCCCTTCTCCGAATTGAATTCCATATTGGTTTCTCTCGCGTTCATCATGACCGAGTGAGTCTGGAAGATGGTTGGACTTTTCCAAGTCTGAAGTAGAAGGCATCTCGAGGGGATATTGATGTCAGTTTTTCGCCGGTCACCCGGAATTGTTTATGCCCACTACTAAATATTACCCCTGGTGGGTGTTTTCGCTCTTCTTGATCCTCTGTTCCTTTGATCCTGCATTCCAACCAATAGTGGGCCTAATTATGGGGCTTTCAAGGTACCCAATGGGGCTCAACGGGCCCACTGGCGGCCGACAGAATTGAAAAGTGTAAAAAAAAAAAAAAAACCCTATAACTGAACTGGTATCGTCGAGAAATTCTTAGTTTGAGTTAAGCTTTTGATCTTACGAGTATGGGATCGTTCATTGCTTTCGATCATCATTTAAATTCGGATAATTTGGAACTCCCGTCACCGAGAAGAAAAGGTTGACATTGTGTCTACACTAGAGGAACGGTTATAGTACATAGACTAGCTTCTGCCCAGAGACAACTCCATTCTCCAACTCCTTCAGACCAGCCAGAATGCCTTCGAATCCAGTATTTTCCACGCGAACAGGATGAACTTGAAGCTTTCCTGCCGCTAGTAAATCGTACGCAATCTTCCAAATCTTGTTCTGCCACAAGGCATGCGCCTCATTGTTACGAGTCCAATTGCCGCCCTTTTCGAAGTCTTCACCGATGCCGACATAGGCCATGGTGGCAGTGTATTTGACATCATCTCGAGGCAACTTCGGTGCGCGAATAGTGCCATACTGTGCCCCAGGGTTGGTTGTGAGTGCGTCCGCACAACCCCGGGCTGATTCATCGGTGCCAATACAATCCCAGGCGAATTGGAGTTGGTTCTTCGTGTGCTGGTTGATCTTCTTGCCGACTTCGGAATCATGGGAATCAAAGACCTCGCTAGCTCCGCGGGCGCGAACCATTTCAAAGTTCTTTGGTGAGCAAGTAGTAATGACGGAGTAACCCGCTCTGGTTTTTCCAGTTAGCTCTTCTTGGTTTTTGACTGACGAGGAAGTCTTACTCTTTAGCAAACTGTATGCCCAACGAACCCGTCGCAGAGCTTCCGCCATAGATCAAAACCGGTACCTTAGTAGTGACCGGGTTGGAAGGCGTATTAAGGCCGAGTCCGTAGCCTGACTCAAGGAGGCCTTGGCCCACGGTGGTAATTCCACACCCCAGGGTGGACGCTGCTTCGAAGGAAACTCCAGGTGGGATTTTGATAGCAGTAGACAATGGCGCGACGATGTACTCGGCGAAAGTTCCGTCTTCAGGGTTGCAAGAGTTTCCACCATGAGCGAAACCACAAATGCGATCGCCCTTCGCCCAACTGGGCGAATTGCTCTGTTCCACGACACCCGCGTAGTCGACACCGAGCACACAACCCTCCTTGGCCATTCCGAATGAAACATGCTTCCAATCAGTTGGATTGAGGGCGACGGCTACCACTTTGACAAGAACGGTGTTGTCGCGAATCTGTGGTAGAGGCCGGTCGGTTACCAAGCGGGTCTGCTTAGGTTCGGTGAAGATGATAGCCTTCATGTTGTGAAGCAAATGATTCAAAGTTTATTTTATTTTATTTTATTTTTTTTTTTTTGAAAAGTCTTTCGCAAATTAATTCACCAGAGGATGGATAGTAAAGCGATCTAAATAACGAAAGAATTATTGCGCAACGAAGATCATGTTTTGAAATCCATCGCGGATCCTGCAATCCTCCCATCCTTTATTCCTGGTAACTAACTAGTTAGTTAAGCCTGCTTCTGACAAATCTAAGTATCTGCCATGAATGACGATTTAAAATGTGCAGAGTATATTTATATTTGCAACAATTTTGCTTCATTCGCCTTTTTATTTTTATTTTATTTATTTATTTATTTATTTTTTTTTTTGAAGTATTTGCTCGCACAACATATCAAGAACCATGTCAGTCCCGGAGTATGACGGTCGGTATTGCTTGAAGCCCGATGTAGGGTTCGACGCAACCAAGCTTGCTGGCAGAAGCATTGTGATCACCGGAGGATCCAGCGGTATTGGAAAAGAGATGGTTAAGGCTTTCACGGCTGCCGGTGCATTTGTAACTATAGGTGATATGCAGGAGAGCGGCCAACAGCTGGCCGAAGAACTTGGCGGCCGAGCGACTTTCGTCAAGACAGACGTGACGAACTGGAATGACCTAGTAAAGCTGTTTGAAACAGCCATTGCTCAGTCGCCATCGCATTTGATTGACGCCGTCATTGCGAACGCTGGAATCTCGGGAAGAGATTCCCTTTACTGGGACGGTAAGTATCCTCATCCAATATTCCCAGACATTGATCTTTTAGTGTTCTTACCTATTCCTTTCAGACAGCGCAAGGGATGAGGATCCTATTGAACCATCTCTCAAGGTGCTTCAGACGAATCTTATTGGTTGTATTTACACCTCCAAGCTGGCTTTGCATCATTTCACCCGCCAGCCGAATGATGGGAAACATGATCGTTGCCTGATTCTCATGAGTAGTATTGCTGGGTATTGTGATCAACCCGGAACACCAATTTACTGTGCATCTAAGCATGGCATTCGCGGTGTAATGACAAGCCTTCGTCGGACGGCGCACAAGCAGAATGTGCGCGTAAACCTGCTTGCTCCCTGGTGAGAGAATCCCGATCTGAATCAAACCATGACAGAACCATGTGTCTGATACGCTCACAGGTACGTCCGCACGCCGGCTATACCGATGGGGAATCAAGACCGCCTCACCGACAAGGGGGTGATTTGGGCAGAGGCCGAGGACGGGGCGACGGCTTCTTTGCACATTGCTTCCGATCCCCTGTTGAATGGTGAGATTTCTACATATTATGAGCTTGAATCGTTAGATCTGACTGCAAAACAGGTCGGTGCGTTACTATCGTGCCGCGAAATGAGGATCCTCGAGGGTACATGGATATGGGGAAGGATGACTTTGCCGAGGGCGATCCTGCATACGATTGGCAAAGGACCATGATGGCAGCAAGCCATAGAGCATAGATAAATTAAATAGCACGCTCATTAAATGACAAAGTCAGTCAGCTCAGCCCAATTTCAAGTTCAAATGATATGTTTCAATGTTCGACGAAGGTCATTTCTCACATCTTGCTGCAAGTTATGTGTCAGGATCCCTGGGATGAGCACTAAGAAACAGATCTGGAGAAACGGAGGTGATTGGAAGAGAGGAACTATCTGAGAGCAACATCTAAGACTAAAACTAGTCAGTCAGTGGGGATCTACAATATTAACTAACGTAATTCACAAGCGAGTGGGCCGTCTAATGCGAAACGCGTCAGTTTTATGCACCCTTCCTTCTTCAACCACCCACCATGCCACCAATTTGCTCTCGAAGCTCCCAAAATTCAATAGAGCAGGAGGGTAGGATCTTATTAGCTATCCAGGTTATTAAGAATCAAGAAATTAGCTCTATTCGCAAAGCAGCACACCACTTCCAAGTGCCTCGCTCTACCTTACAACGCCGCCTTACCGGTGATGTCTTTCGCCCTGAATCACGCGCCAATAACCATGAATTGTCTCAAAAGGAAGAGGAATTGCTCGTACAATGGATACTCTCAATGGATTCCTGTGGAGCAGCGCCTCGGCCTACTGCTGTATGAGAAATGGCTAATCTATTACTTGCAGCGCGTGGATCTACCCCAGTTCAAACAGTCGGCAAGAATTGGGTTACAAACTTCATGAAAAGGCAATCCAAGCTTTCAACCCGATTCTCAAGGCGCTATAATTACGAGCGTGCAAAGTGTGAAGACCCAAAAATCATCCAAGAGTGGTTTAATTGTGTGCAACGTACAATACTTCAATATGGCATTGACCCAGATGATATCTACAACTTTGATGAAACTGGCTTTATAATGGGCTTAACTGCAACTGCAAAAGTGATTACAAGGTCTGAATACTATGGTCAGCGATCCCTTTTACAGCCTGGAAATTGTGAATGGGTCACTGCAATTGAGGCAATAAGCACATCAGGGTGAGCCTTGCCTCCATGCATTATTTTCAAAGGCAAGGTCTTTATTGAGAGTTGGTTTGACAATGTCCCAGGTGACTGACTCTTTGAAGTTAGCCCAAATGGATGGACTTCTGATGAAATTGGGCTTTGTTAAACTGGTCGTCCACCCGGCGGGGGTAAACTATGGTAGAAGCGTGATAGAGTGTATATGGAGGTAGTATATGTATGTAACAACTTCGGTAGTAATAGCCAGTCCCATTGGTGATTAGACTGAATGCTGGTCTCTCTAACGTTCGCCCAGCGGTCTCCCTAAGGAATGTCGGGGTCACGTGCCCGCTCCGGGCGGTCCTGTACCTAAACGGGTTACGACCGCACTATTACTACTTCGGCCTAGTGCCAGTAGACCTTCGGTGCTTGTCTAATATACATGCGTTGCGCCCTATGTCCGTAACAGGCTTCAGTGGCTCCAAAAGCTCTTTATTCCATCAACAAT
>NW_019170468.1:84677-86850 GCF_001890805.1 Aspergillus glaucus CBS 516.65 | reverse complement strand
TAGATAGCTTGTTTTGTTAATTAATTAATGTTTTGGTCGGAATAAATGCATTTAAATACTATATATGGGGGGTTGGTGGCCCACTCGCTTGTGAATTACGTTATGTGACAAAGCAGATCTGATAAACCTTGAATCCATAGATGGAGTTTTTCTTTCTTCCTTTCTTCTTTAATCTGGGACTTCCTGTTAAGGGCCAGGTCCGGAAATGCTAATGACCAGCTTTGGCACAAAAGGTTTCATTAAAGAGGGGAACGAATGCCCAGTCGGGCGGCTCTATATACATGTGCGCGCAGTGCGGGGAAGATAGTTTCCAATCTCAGATAGCTTCTTCTCTCCAATCAACTCCGTTTATTGTGACCTGCTCCCTAGCTCTCAACAGAAACAAACAGGAAGAACGAGGATCAAGAGAGGCGCATACTTGACACAGACCCTTACTAAATTCAAGCACTTTGTGCACAAGACATGTCAATTTTGCATAATTCTAAGACAGCTCTCTTGTACTTCGTATTTCATAAAATCATTGCGTTCTATATATCTCCAACTCCGTCTCATGATTGAAAGCCAAAATTATCCTGTATCTTTTTCATAATAAGTCTCGTTCGACCATTAGAGTACCGACGAATTCTCGAACAGCTCATATTGGCAAGATGTTGATTGCGAGCTGTAGTCCGAGTGAAGTACGCACCGCACCGTGGGCAATAGCACCTCGGGGCTTGAGAGGCCCGCTCTCGCTCGTGTCGCCGCAAGTTGCTCCAGCTTGAGAACACTTTGCCGTTGCACCCGTGCTCCCAACATATTGGAATTTCATCCATAGGCGGTAATTCATGTGCCTCGTCGAGGCCAAAGATCTGTGGATCTGGCGTTTGATTCAGGGTGTGGTTGTCCGGGGAGCCTTGGAGTGCGCGTAGGAATGGATCGAAAGATGGGTCTTGGGGTTGATGTGTAGTGTTTCCGGTTGGCATAATGCTTTCGGGGAGCATGCTAGCTTCGTTTTGTTCGCTGCAATTTTTACCTGGGTCAGCTGCTTGTGTTTCCTTTTTTTTTTTTTTTTTTCCTTTTTTTCTTTTGGCCTGATTTACCGCCCATTCCATTGCTTTGTATTTACTTACTTTAATGCTGACCAGAACGGCTCTGAGTTGTTAAAGTATTGGCATTGAAGCTCATTAATCTCTGCCGTCGTGAAAGGAGAAGTGAAATAATCTTGGTCTCTTGAAGTGCAAAAAGAATCATCCTGGGTATCATAAATTTCGGGGCTCGTGTTTTTGAATTCCGGCAAGGATAATCGAAAAAAAGCATCATGGTTGTCAATAGAGTCATTGGCTAGTAATCCAGGCTGGCCCTGGGCGGCTTTTCTGTGCTTCATTAGCGCCGATCTATATAAGTGGGGTCTGAACATACCCAGCCTGAGGTGCCGGTGCAAAGGTCAATGGTGAAGAACGCATGGTTGTTAAAGACATAGTGGCGATTTTTAAATGGGCTAAAATCTGTTTTTTTTTTTTTTTTTTTTTTTTGTAGTGAAGTGGGCTCAATTCAATTGACAGGTCAAAGGCCTTTATACCTACTCATTGAAGCTCACAAGTACGAGAGAAGGATGATGTGAGATTATAATTTCCTTCGCTTGCACAAACCTAGCATATCGACAAAGCATGTGCACTTTTCACCCCAATTTCATGTGTTCCTGCTTTTCCAACACGGAATGATGTGAATGCTGTCAGCTGCATTTTCGATCCTGAAACTTGGTGGCCTCAGCCAAGTTAGCGTAACTATCACCATTTTGAGGGTCTGACACGCGTCAAAGATGATTGACTCTGGGTCCCCGGCGAGAACCCGAAATGATTGACATGTCGCCGATTAGGTAACTATCGACAGTCTGACAGTTCCCTGTTGTTTCCTCAGCCCCAAAGTTTGGCCAATATACTCGTTTCTACAACACCGTAGAGTGGAAGAAACTCAGGGCTTATTCCCTAACAATATCTGTTGATATAGGTGGATTCCTGAAATACTCGTTATGAGTTTATGACCGCTTAAAGCGGCCAGGCACCTAATGGGGAAAAATGTGTAAGATCTGATGAACGAGGTAACCTTTTTGAATTAATAGAACTGTGGCTAGAGCCGGAAAAAAAAAAAAAATTGAATATAGAAATTGACGAACCGACAGCAGGAAGAAAAAAAA
>NW_019170468.1:79413-84577 GCF_001890805.1 Aspergillus glaucus CBS 516.65 | reverse complement strand
AAAAAAAAAAAAAAAAAAAAAAAAAAAAAAAAAAAAAAAAAAAAAAAATCAGAGCAGAGCGAAATGAAGTTTTCCAAGTAAAAGCCGTGAGCCGAGCTCGGAGCCGAGCTCAGAGCCTCCTCGTTGACCTCAATGGGGTTTAGTTGCCCAGACGGGATGGCGGTCCGGTCCTTCTTTGGCCCCAATTGATGACTTCGACTAACTTCCACTTGATTCCCTATAGGGTCCATGGACCTTAATTCCACTCCGTCATCCGTACTTTCTCTCCAGAAATTGACTTGGCAAGCCACAAGTTCAAAGCGGTAAATGGTCTTATATTCCGTACCGTACCCACACGGAAGACAGGGGGACAATTGGCGAAAGTAAATTATTGTTGTTGAAGCGCTGTCTGAAGGGGTATTTCACGATGTTTGGGAAGTGATTGCATTCCAACGTGCATCAAACATTGTTAATGATGCTTCAAGATGGGTCCGAACAGTGTTCCATCGATCACATTTTGTCCCAAATTCATCGAGATAGTGTAGCGCTGCCCTGAAAACAAAGGCCCGACTCGGTGGTAGCGTATCCATCTCTGCGAGGGTCATACTGTGTTGAGTAGTAGCGATATCCTTCACCATCTGAGTGGCTGTCTCGAGTGCAATTTGGGAGCTCAAACGCGCAACCCCAGTTGCGCTGTGGATCACTTTTTGGTGGAGAATGAAGAGCGCCCTATTCAGCCATATTGGGATTAGCCATCGCTTCTTGGAGACACCGTTAGATGACACGCATACCTAAAGATGATTGCGTTCGCTGTGCAGAATAGCCCCCATCGGCCCTCGGATTGATCCATTGTCAACGCTAGACATCCTCGTAAAGAGTAATCCAGCTTATCGAGCTGAGCCAATCGGACATCGACATCCCGCTCTTCGGAGGCCTTGAAGACCTGATCCAAAAGCCATACGGCCTGGGTCACCCTAGCCAATCCATCGCAATCGTCAACGTATGGACATCTTCGAGAAACGGCATCGGTGAGTAGATCCGAGTCCCATTCCAATGACACGGGCTCCTTTGGTAGTGAAATCTCTCCCTCTGGAAAGCGGGAAATGATGGGCTGTTGAACAATGTCCGCTTCGCATAATATGGTCCTGCTATGGCCTTAGATTTCGGATCTCACACAAGGTAATACGATTCGAGATCTAACCTTTCGGTGATCACAACACCCCACCAAGTATTATTTTTCTCTGCCACTTGGGAAGAATGATCAGATCCTTCCGTCAAGCTGAGAAGGTGGAGGCCAGTAGCATAGCCCATCCGGGCGCAGACGCTAATAGAACAAATAGCTTCATTAATCCTTCGAGTGGCATATTCATAACTAGCGATGATGATACCAGCTTGGACAAGAAGTAGAGAATCCGGAAAAGAGGCCAGTGCCTGGGTGTACAGCGATTTTGTAGTTAAATAGAGGGTCGCTTGATCAACAGCAGAGCTAGATGCGACCAGACTAGGGTGGTACGTTACCAGGGCCATCGACAATAGCAGTACGGAGAATGTCGCGGAGGGTAGCGCCGCCGAGTGGACCAGTTGTTCATGGAACCGCGGGGCCGATAGTATCGGTATGAAAGAATGCATTCCTCGGAAGTATCGGAGGCAGATTTCGTCTATAGTTTGATCGGTCAAGTGAATGATCCGGAGGATTTGCAGATACACTGTGGAGTGGAGGCTTGTTGGTTCACCTTGCAAGACAGCTGACAAAGTCTCCGCTAGGAGCAAGGACGAGCCGATGACAGGACTAGGGGTCACCGGTAGGCGTCTTAATTGCGGGTATTTTGCATCTATGGAGGATTGACAGTCCAAGTTCTTTCTGTAGCCGTATTAGGAATTATCAAAAATGTCAATGTGAGCGTAGACGTACCGGGCGCAGTATCCACAGCGCGGCCGCGCTTTGTCGCATTTCTTCTTGCGGAGCTTACAGTTCACACAGACCAGGTTCGATGTTCCTGTAGGCATGATGAATGATGAATATACAACAGAGGGTCCAAAGGAGTTGTATCTGATCAAGCAGATTAGATCAAATTCACCTGGTTTAAGTTGAAGCAGGGGGCGATGTTGTCACAAAGGAGGCATAGCGGCGCCGAAAAGTGGACCTCGTCCTGGCCCATCCGGAGTCCGGTCGGATCAAATAAGGCATTTTTTGATTTTGTCGGCCGCCTGTGGGCCTCACTGAGCTCCATTGGGTACGTACCTTGTGAATTGTGTCGGCCGCCTGTGGAGAACGTAAACGGCTCGTAGATCGCATCGGCCGCCAGTGGATCGTGTCGGCGACATGTGGATGAGAAAGAACAAATCGTCAACACCCTCAAAGAAACTACTAACTCTGATTCATTGCATTTTGTAGCAAACTAATCGCTGGATTTTTATATAAGACGCGATGACGGTTTCAATAAAGAGATCAACTTCCAATTCTGACTGCTTCACCCGTCAACGTCGTGATGTCTTCAAGCAACACAAGTAATGAGGCCTTTAAAGAGGTTGACACATTTCATGGGGCGGAACGCTCCGAGAGGAATGATCCCGTTGTCACTGCCACCAAACCAGATCTCCCTCCAGAAGGAGGCACTCGTGGATGGATTTGTGTGGTTGGGGCATTCATATGCTTATTTTGCACTTTCGGCTTTTTGAATGCGTGAGTGTGCATCGATAATGATCAAAATCTTGGAGATTGCCTATGGCTGACTTCTCGCAACGCTGAACAGAATCGGTGTCTTCCAGACGTACTATGAACAGCATTCTCTGAGCAGCTATAGCTCTTCCGATATCTCATGGATCTTTGCGGTCCAATTGTGTTTGATGTGGGCCATGGGCCCCCTCTATGGCCGTCTTCTCGATACCTTCGGTCCTGGCCCGGTGCTTTACCCGTGCAGTGTACTCTGCGTGTTCGGTCTATGCATGACAAGCCTGGCAGATGAGTACTATCAAATTTTTCTTTCGCAGGGAATTGTTTTTGGAATCGGTGCCGGAGGTGTGTTCACATCTGCGATGGTTTGTGTTGGCCAATGGTTTGTCCAAAGACGAGGGTTGGCTCTCGGTATCACGGCGTGTGGCTCGAGCTTAGGTGGTGTCATTTTCCCTTTCTTCCTGAATCGTATCGTTGAGGAGAAGGGCTTCTATGGTGCTGTCCGCTACACTGCTTTGTTCATTGGTATTCTGTTGACGGGTTCTTGCTTTATGGTGCGATCCAGGCTGCCGCGAAAAGCATGGAATGGCAAAGCGCAGTGGTTCGACTTTACTTTATTCAAGGAAAAGCAATTCGCCCTATACAGTCTGGGCGCCTTCTTTTTTATGTACGTTTGTACTGCCAAATATGTCTGACCGGATATGTTGCTTACTTCGGAATAGGTGGGGACTCTGGGGTCCATTTGATTACCTCCCAAGCATGGCCCAGGCAGAGGCTGGCTTCTCTTCGGATCTTGCACTTTATCTGATCTCAATCATCAAGTGAGCTTCCCTGTCCAATCAGCTGACTCAAGACTAAACAAAAAACGCAGTGCGACTTCCATACCCGGCCGTATCATTCCTTCCCATATCGCAGACCATATCGGTCATTTCAATGTCGTCACCGCGTGCGCATTAACGACTGGAATCTCAATTCTCTGCCTCTGGCTACCCTTCCACTATTACCCGTCCCATGCAGGACTGATCGTTTTCGCCCTCGTTTATGGATTCGTGTCAGGGGCCGTTGTCTCGTTGATCATGCCCTGCGTTGCCAAATCCGGGAAGCTGGAGACACTAGGTGTCCGATTCGGAACATTCCAAATGGTCGTCGCTCTCGGGTATGTTCTCCTGTCCTTTCACATTCTGTGTTCGAGGTTGTTTGCTAAATCTTGTCTAGTTGTCTGACTGGCCTTCCTATAATGGGCGCGATTCTGAAGAATCAGGGTGGAAAGGACTTCGCTGGGCTGCAAATCTTTGGTTCGGTTTCTGCGCTACTTGGCGCGAGTTTCTTAGCCATGTCGACTTATTTTATGGCCAAGTCGCGCGGGACTTGGCGAATCTAAAGGTCGGGGAAGGAGGCAGTCCCTTAATGATTAGGCTATAACACTCTGCAGAATTCAGTATACATAATATGTATAGTGTATGATTGCACCATATACAATATCATACACAAATTTCTTAAATTGGTGGAGATATGAGCATTCAAAAATTGCGGATTTATATGGGAATACAGAGCTCGCCCGTGGAATACGTTAACTAGTTAACCGAAGTCTAACTAACTACAGCCATCGCGTAATCATACCCAAAGCAACAGTGGCTAGGACAGTCCAACAATTTGCTGAACCAGTGTCTCGGGTACGCTGTGGGTCCCAAAAATCTGTTCGGAGCCCGAAGAGGGGAATGGTCCAGAAGTTGACTCTCAAGTCTCAATGTACTTTTTCGGGGCATTGCGGCAACTGGTCCCGCGGCACGCCATGATTCTTGGAAGTATATGGGGTTCCTGATCCTGCGGGAAACTGTTCCCGGGCGGTAACATTGTCCCTGCGACAAGCCATGGTATTTGGAAGTATCATGGCTATCCTACGGGGCTCCTGATCGTGCGGCAGACTGAGTCTTGCGGTGATCTCGGCCCTGCGGCAGGCCACGATTCTTGGAAGTATAATGGTTATCCTAAGGAGTTCCTGATCCTGCGGCAAGCTGGGCCATGCGGCAAATCACAGTTTTTAGGTAGAATAACGGGATTTATGGTCCTATGGCAGACTGAACTTGGCGGTAATTTCGGCCCTGCGGCAGACCACAGCTTTAGGAAAAGCGATGGATTTCTTACATATAGGCATTGTGGGAAATGTTGGGTTATATCACGTGGTCTTACTCCATACACGACTTGAAATAGTTTAAGGGAGGTTTGGTTAGGCGATAACAATTATTCTTTCAAATCAGTGGCGTATGCTCTTTGCTTCTCAATCCTAGCCCAACTACAATAAGGGTTTGACATTCAGGTGTTAGCTGATTCAATTGACAAGACCTATAAGGCTATTGTCACAACCTAGCTTCTCTTCGTATCGTAACCTAAGGTTCTAGTTAGTTAAGTCTCAGTTGGGGCACTCACCTGAGTGTCCTTCGTCGTCGTCGTTATATCGATAATGACCCTCCAGGTCTAAGTCGTAATGCGCCGCGTGGTATCTCGCCCCAG
>NW_019170468.1:8218-79258 GCF_001890805.1 Aspergillus glaucus CBS 516.65 | reverse complement strand
AACTAGAAAGGTAACCAATGCTTTATTGACGAAGACAATCGCGAAGAACTCAACTAAGTACAGGAATGAGTGTCCTTATATATCCTTCGCTTCCTACCATTTCGTATACCATTTGTGGTAGGACCGTGGTCGCGATATACCATTCTGTATACCATTCATGGTCGATAGATGGTAGGAGATCACGTGACTTCTCCTTTGAATATCAGCTAGGATCCTTGTCCCCTTCTGCATTTCCATCATAATATATCATCCAATGATTCTGCCTTGACTCCCCGCATATTCACGTGAGACTGATGTGGCTAGGTCTGTAACAGCTATAACAGTTACATCCGCAGTAAAGCAGTGCTGTAGTTCCCTCCACAATTAGGAGGTTTAAATAAGAAGACACTCGTGCAACACAGGAAAACCCCTGCATTCTTAGGGGAAAAAAAAAAAAAAAAAAAAAAAAAAAAAAAAAAAAAAAAAAAAAAAAGGGTAACATGCCACCTTTAAGACATAGGCAAAACTGTGGCCCTTCCATAGTATTTCCTTATAAAAGTCCAAGTAAAAGAAAATGCCCAAATGATTGTAAGCAACCTAAAGAAAAAGAAAAGTTTGGATCAGGCATCAACCAACCGGCTATCAACTTTCCTGCGAACTGACCCTAGTCGACGTCTCTATGCCCCGAAGCGAGCGTTGACGGATCAAGAGCCGGAACCAAAGGCAAAAAGAGGTAGCCCAAATTTTAAAAAATACACTCAAAGTGTTCCAGTATTGGATATCAAGCCGCTGCAAGGAGGTGCAACGCCGCTGCAAAAAAGAAGTGTCCAATCCATGGGAATGATATCAGGTAATATTCAAGATAAAGCAGGCAGATTTGGGACACTTTGCGCACACCAAGGATGATACATTCTTGGAGATGATAGTTAAAGATATCAAAGTTCATGGTGAAGACTGGCTATCCAAGCTCACTGCAGCTTCTCACAAGAATATTGTCACCTTCCAACAAGCGCTATATCACAATAATGTGATTTGCATCTTTTATGAAGTGCTAGATGTGTCACTTGCACAGACATTTGCAACACCATTGGGCCAGTTGAAGCATACGAAATTGCGGCTTTCTGCTGTGAAATCCTGATGGGAATCAAGTACATTCACAAAAAGCTGAAAATTGTACACGGTGACATCAATACTGAAAACATCCTCTTGTCGACAGATGGGTCTGTGAAAATAGGTATAAAACATTATAGGTGTCTATTGTCATTCTAAGCTAATATAGCCAATCAGCAAATATCGGAACTAGTATGTTGAGAGATATAAATCACAAAGAAGCCCAAAGGGATGTGCAGTCTCTAGGTCTCATCATACTTGAGTGCCTCGAACCATGCACTTCCCTTATGAAAGGAGACGCCTTGGTTATGGACGGCTGAAATCCATCTCTGGTAAAATTCCAGAAATCCACCAAGATAAAAACAGCACAAGAATTATTGCAGGTAGGTCCTTTGAAGCAACAATGTGACGGCTTGACATCTTGACGTCGCCAATACGGCTCGACACTACGTATAAGACTAATAATGACAGACGACACCGACATGAGTAGAAGTTCCAGATGCTTATAGCCCTATATATGACTCGCGCGAGAGTTAGGAACGAAACAGGTGGAGCTTGTTGAAGGAGTGATAGACAAAAAGCCTTGTTGCTCTTTTTAGAATAAATATATATCAAAAATCAGCACCCAAGAAAAACATGTCTTTTTCACGCGTCAATCGACCGATAGGGGCCTCCTGGCACCTATAAACCACCATGGAGGCACAGAGACTCCGTGGTGGTGGTATATCGCACGCGTCACACCCCGGAACGGGCAACGTGGCCTCCCAGCTCGCGGAAACACAAGATATGCCAGTTACCCCAACGCCAACCCGTTGGCGATCCGGGAACGTGATGCAGCTTGTACTTAATGATAGCAGCACAGATAGTGTGAACATGGATGAAAATGAAGGCCAGGAGCGCTGGCAACCTGGGGGCTCCAGCAGGCCCCCCGGCCGGGCCAGCGAGGCCAGAAGTGGAATCAGACAACGAAAAATTCTACAAAAGTCATTTATTGGCAAGCCAAGGCATCAAACTTCCCTGCTAAACGTGAGCAAACACGCCCAGGTGCTGGTGGGGGCTTTGGAAGCAGTCCAGACACAACAACAAGAAGTGTACCAGATGGTCCAGGAACAGGTACAGGCACACCTGGCAGAAGAGCTGTCCAACTGGAGAGCAGAGCAGCAAGTTCACGAAGGAATGTATATGGAGCGGATCACAAAGCTGGAATTGGAAGTCAGTAAGCTTCGCACAGAGCTTACAGAGGCCCGGCGCACCATCCAGCAGCCTGAACCGGTGAGGCAGAACACACCGGCAATTGATACCCAACCAAACCGGGTAAACAAACATGACGACAACCAGAACCCCAAGGTGAGGGAAGTGAGCCAACAATCAAGGCAGGAACCGAGATTTGCAGATACTAGGTAGCCTAACGACGAGAATATCGAATCTGGGGAAGAAGAAGAAAAGGAAATCTATCTAGGCGATGAACGGTCTTTATAGACATTTGTGTGGTGCGGCTTAAGCCCTTGTTTGCCCATATTGCTTGTATGGCATCGTTTGATATGTTGGCGCTGTTTGTCTGGCGTTGAGCCGTCACACAGACTGAGCATCTTGGGTTTTCCTAAGAAGGAAATAAAGGGGAGGAGGAACAAAGGAGAGAGAGAGTGGGGGAAAGAGGAAAAGGGGGGAAGCCAGAAGTGAGCCTAGTGGTTCCCAGGTTTGATGCATTTAGCATCCTAATGGCGTTTGCAGATGGTTGTATAGAAAAGTGACTTTCCCAGCCAATCTGCATATGCAGTGAATCCTGCCTTTTTGGTCAGGATGTCTGCTACTGGTTGTTGGCCCCATGGATGTGCCGCTGCTTTGCGACCCTCTCGGCAGAAATAGAAGTGGGAGGGTTCCTTTCTATGGCCGCATGAGCAGGTCAGTAAGGCATCTTCATGTTTAAAGCGCTCATGGTACTCTGCGAAGTCACCATGGCCGCTCCTGGCAGCTAGGAGGCGACCCAGAGCTGGTCGGAGAAGATGTAGCTCCGGTGGCCGCTTCTCTAGGCTTATTCCAAGGTCCCTGTATCGTTATAGTTTAGCTAGGTGACAGGCAGTTCCGATCTGCCCGTCGTATGTCCCGCACCGGGACCAGGGCTTTTCCGCTTCCGAGGCTCCCAAGGATGCGTGGAAAAGACCCGAACCTCGACGTAAAATAGAAACACACACACACCCAATCCAATCAACTATCCTTGCCCACTAAAAGCTCGCCAACGTGAGATTGGTTGCCTCAGGAGACTTATTTGCATATGAATATTCTGCCGCCATTCACCGCCTGTCCGCGCGTAGAGACACGCAGTCATAGCCGTGGCCCGTCCCGCCAAAGATCACGATCACTGGCTTACTGGAATTCGAGATCAAGAGCTGGTCTCCTCAGTAGCTCGTTTTGTCATTCTATATAAGTCCCTATTGCCCGCACCGTCATGGATCAAGTACAACCACAACAAGGCGACCTTAACTGGCGCCTCAGCGCCCATCCGATTACTCTCATATGCTTCCTGGTGTTTCGCATCGGGGCGCTTTTGATGTATTTATTCGGAGTGCTTTTTATCAAGGATTTGTACGTGCATGCCTCGTGGCCCACGGGACATGGGAAATTCCCCGAGTGAAAGTGAGCTAGTACTAACTGCGATACAGTATCCTCGTTTTCATCTTCACGCTTCTCCTCCTCTCCGCCGATTTCTACTACCTCAAAAACATCGCCGGTCGTCGCCTTGTCGGGCTCCGTTGGTGGAACGAAGTGAACGTCACATCCGGTGATTCGCACATGGTCTTCGAATCGTCCGACCCCAATACCCGCACCATTGCTGCGACGGATAAGCGGTTCTTCTGGCTTAGTCTGTACGTGGCGCCTACGCTTTGGGTGGGATTGGCGATTCTGGCGATTATCAAGTTAAGCAGTGTTATCTGGCTCAGTTTAGTGGGTAAGTTGGCTGCGGTCCGAACCGGCCTCTGGGTTCTATACGCGATGCTAACTTGTTATAGCGATTGCCCTGGTTTTGACGATTACGAACACCGTTGCCTTCTCCCGGTGCGATCGATTCAGTCAGGCTTCGACATATGCTACTAGCGCTTTTGGGGGGTCGATTGTGAATAATTTGGCGGGGGGTCTGCTGGGCAGACTCTTCAAATAAACTGTCTTTTCGCTTTTCCGGCGCAGTATGGTGGATGATCGTCATTCTTGACAGCTTGGAGGTATTGCGTTAGGGATGTACTAGTGCTGATGCGTGGGCTGGATGGATGAGCTGTACTATCTTACTATACTAACAGGAAGTCTTGTTTTAATATGAATGCACTGGATGGATTCTACTGCTTGCCACAGAATATATACTGTTGGATGTGAGTTATCTCTCTCCATGGGGGACTTCTCTACGTGCAATGACATCCTTGCGAACTTTGAGGGCAGCAGCATTTACTTTACAATTAACTGATTCAAGGCTGTCAAATTGCGAGAAATCAAATTCAAATAGTAAATTGTTGAATTTATCATATGGCCAATGAGTATTAAAAAAGAAAGCAAACAGTTCCGTCTCGTCGGTAGTCTCTCTGGACTGACATTGGTTCTTTTCTTCTGTTTGCAGGGCACCTTCCTCTCTCTCTCTCTCTCTCTCTCTCTCTCTTCTTTTCCTTCCCCTACCCTACACTCCACCGATTCTATCTCCTCACAAGCTTTCCATCTACATTTTCCATTGATGTGAATTGATCGTTGCAATCTCAAGTGTTTACTTCGTGTCAATATCCTCAGGGCTTCTCGAGGCCATCGGGATTGCAAGGTACCCTATACGCCCATGCCACATACTTTCTCATCTAATTCCTCCTAGGTCATACGTCGAACTGCAACATCATGTCGATCAAACGAAGAAGACGCCTTTCAAACAACAGCCGATGGACAGAGGAGGAAAGGAACAATCTCTGGCGCCTGCGTCAACAGAACCTGGGGATCAATTGGGAGGAGTTCAACGATGTGAGTCGTTTGTCCATCCTCTTTCTGTTTCTCTGGACTTGTCTTCTGACTGTTCAAGCGCTTCTTTCCTCTTCGTACCAAGGCGGCTCTCACGAAGGCTTATTCGGTGAGTTGACTGAGCTACATCTGTGGTTATGGTGGCTTACTTACTCTTCTTAAGGATTTGAAAATACAACGCACGTCCAGCAACTCCAATGACGTTTCCCAAAACAACAAACGCAAGAACCCCGCCGGAGAGGCGATGAAGCCGAAACGACGACTGAGCGCTTTTGTTGTGTCCGATGAAGAGTCCAAATCTGTCTCACTGACAGAAGAGAGTGATATTGGAGACAGTGATACCGAAGATTCTGACGCTGGAGATATCCCTTACGACGATGGTTTGTCGAGACAGACAGTAAGTTGGCCCTTTTGCTGCTGTACCTGAGTCTACGGCTAATGTTGGTCACTCTAGCTCTATAGACCACCACCCTCGAACCCCCCCAATCGTAACTCCAGCGCTCTCTCGATCGTGAAGGCTCCCCGGTTCACCGCTAAAAGAACGGGTCCCAGTCGTCTTCCAGCAGCAAAGTCGACGAATCCCGCGATAAGGCCCGTCAAAGTCCAGAACTCATCTAACGGCGGTACTGCGGCTGCTCCATCTGCCACTAGGACTAAACGTACTCAGATCCTACCGGCCAATTCAAAACCGACTCATGGTCCTGGACCACAACCCACATCTACCAAGAGCACGAATCAACCTGCTGCGGACGCTGCACCAGATGTCACTGATGAATCATACACACTGCTCTCCCGAAGCTTCCACTATGCAGCCAATATCTTCGCACAGTATCCGCAGGTGACAGCTCGAGCAGAGAAAGCAGAGAAAGAAAACGCAGAGAAAGACAGACTCATCAAAGAGCTGCAGTCGTCACACGAAGCCGAAGTGTCTGAGTTGCGAGATCGCTTGGTCACTCAGAATAAGATGCTGAGTGAGCAGGTAGCTGTGATTGAACGCTTCCAGATGCGACTCAAGGCAAGTGAAAACCAAGCAAGTCATGTTCAGAATCTGGAACGCGAGTTGGCAGGATTGAAAAGGGACCTTTACTCCGAAGCTCAAGATTGAAAGCCTCTACAGGGAAGACTAATACGTATTATACTAAGCAACACACCTTATTTCACGCTATATATCACGATTTATATGTCAATATATATCATTTGTTTTTAAGTTTAGATTATTTAATGAAAGATTGAAGATTGTTTCTCTACTGTCCGGGTTCTCATGTATTTATATAGACTGCTACGCAAAGCAAACTCTGTGGACTGAAGATGATGACCATGGGGTTTAACACGAAACGATCACAAGTGACATGAATCCTTCATTATCGAAATGATTCCACATGTAATTCTTTGCGGGGAAGTTTTTTTTTTGCTTTTTTCGTTGTTTTCATCAACGTCCGTTTGTCGGGTGTTTGTATGGATTGAATTTGTATTCTCGAACCTTTTACATTCTCGTTTTTTGTACAAAACGAATGAAATCGCCTATAGAAGAATAGCAATAAGAGAAACAATGAGAGCACTTAATACGAAGTTTCACTTGCAGAAGAACGCAGAGAACTAGAGTACATTTCGCTGCGGGAAGCTCAGATAGGGCTGCATCCGTACAGCGCAGAAAACCAAGCAGCTCAACTATCGTGTGTATGGAACAATTCTACACAAGCAATAAAGAATTCTACTTTGTCAAGCCACATGGGTATATTCAGGCAAGTTGCAGATAATCTTCAATGGCATTGACACCCGCAACGCCAACCTCCCGTGGGGAGCAAATGAATCATTCACTGCTGGACCTCCATTTTTTCTCCCTCCACTTTTATGTGTTTATTTTCTTTTCTCTTTCTTCTTCTTCTTCTTTTTCTTCTTCTTCTTCCCTCTTCCATCTCTCTTCATCCTCCACCCCACCTTTCCCCTTTTTCTTTTCCCTCCTTCTCTATCCCCCGCGAGAGACCTCTTTCTCATTCTCAAAGAGCAGGACGTTTGGTCTCTGCTTGCTACTGGTAATTGAGCTTCTCTTTTTATTCTTTTCGAGCACGAGAGGGGCTGGAAATTGAGCTCAGTCTCGTTTCCAGCGCTTTTCGAATTCACTCGCGCCCAAGAACACGTCAATTCCACTGCCTGGTTTTCTCTCTGTTTCTTTCTTCTTCTCGTGTCTTTTCCTTTCTTCTTCCTCTTCGTCTTCTCCAGTTCTCCAAACTGACACTTTTGCGTCTTGATACTTAGAAAACCTGAATTCCCATCCTTTCTTCGATCGTTTCTAAGAAAACACACATCCCCAAGATGTCTGTATGGGGATCCGGCGAGGCAGCCGGTGCCTGGGACTCCGGTGCGTGCAGATCCTGGTCATCTAGAGCCGTCTGACACGAACAACACGCGTCTCTTCTACGTGCTCTCGTGCCCCCAAAGACTTTGTCCTCCTCTTGGCCGTCGTCTTACTGACAGTGTCTAGGTGACGCCGGCTTCGGTGGCGAAGACAACTTCAACAGCAACGGCTTCGATGGCGGTGATAGTGGATTTGATGCCGCTGGTGACGGTGGCGCGGGAGGTGATAACAATTGCCGCAAGTAAGTTCCTGTACTGTTCCTCGTCTGTACTCAGCTAATAAAATCAAACAGCTGTGGTGGTGAGGGCCACTTTGCCCGCGAGTGTCCTGAGCCTCGTAAGATGGGCGCTTGCTTCAACTGCGGTGAAGAAGGGTAAGTGGCCTGTCTGTCTGCTCAAATATTCACGGTTACTGAGCAGCATTACAGTCACAGCAAGGTCGACTGTCCTCAGCCTCGCAAGAGCGGAGCTTGCTTCAACTGTGGCGAAGAAGGGTAAGTGACACCTTGTCTGCTTGTTTCTTCACAGTTGCTGAGCATCACAACAGTCATAGCAAGGCCGAATGTACCAAGCCTCGCGTGTTCAAGGGACCCTGCCGTATCTGCGAGAAGGAAGGACATCCCGCTGCCGAGTGCCCTGAACGGCCTCCTGACGTGTGCAAGAACTGTAAACAAGAGGGTAGGTGCTTGGAGCAATGTGGCTTTGATAAATATAAGACTAACTTCCTCGACAGGCCACAGGACTATGGAGTGCACGGAGAACCGCAAATTCGATTTAAACGGTATTCCGGACAAGCTCCCCGAAGAGGCGTGGGCTGCAATGAAGGCGGCTAGTGACGATAAGGATTTGGGAGAGTTTCGCGAGGTAAGTCAAATGTTCTTCTCGCTTGTTTATGTCCAGTTTAGATTTGATTGACCGTAAACAGGCTTTCAAGGTCTACTCCAAGGCGGCTCCCCAGGCCACCCTTGTGGACATCGAGAAGAAAATGCGTGAAGAGGATTTCAACATTTACCTCATCGCTATGGTTAGTTGCCAATCATATCCTATTGCTCTCTCGGAAGAATAGTACTGATTCGTGGCACAGGAGAAACCGATCGGCGATATTATGTGCCTGATTAGCCTTCAGGGTAAGCTGAACTGCAAGTATGTGGTCGGCTTCTACTACAACCCGAAGCCACAGCGAGCGGCACTCCGTGAGCGTTGGCCCGCCTCTACCGAGGACAACCTGGCCCGTCTTGAGGACGCTGGTCTCCCTTACGATCGTCAGATCCCGAAATGTATCAACTGTGGTGGTAAGCAAACAAGCGTACCCAATGAAGAAAAACGATGACGAAAGATGCTGATACGGACAAATAAGAAATGGGTCACATTTCGCGCAGCTGCAAGGAAGAGCGTACTGAGCGCGAGCGAGTCGAGGTGAAGTGTGTCAACTGTAGTGCCGTCGGCCACCGTGCCCGTGACTGCCCCGATCCGCGTCGCGATAAGTTCGCTTGCCGTAACTGCGGGTAAGTTACTTGTCCTATAGCAGACGCCCGTGCTACATCACGTATGCAGAGTTGCTAATAACGCACAGGTCTCCCGAGCACAAGGCGTCGGAGTGCCCTAACCCTCGTACGGCCGAAGGAGTCGAATGCCGACGCTGCAATGAGAGTAAGCCGGAACTTTGACATGCTTCTTTACACCGTCCATGGTACTAATAACCTTGTTTACTAGCCGGACACTTTGCAAAGGATTGTCCTCAGGCCAGTGCGCCCCGGACCTGCCGCAACTGTGGGTAAGTGTCGTGTGTCACCTATGAGCGATGACGAAAGAGCACTCCCTAAACTGACCGGGCACAGATCGGAGGACCACATGGCGAGAGACTGCGATAAGCCGCGCGACGTTTCCACTGTGACGTGCCGCAACTGCGATGAGGTCGGTCACTTCAGCACTGACTGCCCGAAGCCACGCGATTATTCCAGGGTCAAATGCAACAACTGTGGTGAGAGTAAGTGTTTATTGGTCCCTGCATTCTATCAGAAAAAGGAAAAAAGACCAGAGCTGACCACGGAATAATGTAGTGGGCCACACGATACGCCGGTGCCCCGCCGAGAACTCGGAAGAGTCTGACTTGATGGGCGGCACGGACAACTACAACAACGGAGGCGATGACGTTGGCGCTGATGCTGGCGGCGGATGGGGTGCTTCCGAAGAAGCGGCCGGCTGGGAAAAAAAAAAAAAAAAAAAAAAAAAAAAAAAAAAAACCATGACTCGTTTCTTCTCCCCGCGACAAATGCCGGAACTTGGAACGGCTTCAGCCGTGTGGGAGGGGGAAGAGAGAGAGCAAAGAAACGCCACTGAAGCGAAACGAACGGAGGACTTCCGTTGGCTGGCTCGCTCTTCCCTGCGAAATACGGAATAATTCCAAGTATACCTGGCTTGGTACTACTACGACTCTGGGACTTTTTTTTTTTCGTTCGTTTTTCGTTACTTGTTTTGTTCTTTTGTTGCATTTGGTCGAACGGGGGAGCCGGCAGTCGGAGGGATTTCTCTTTCTCTTTTTCTTAGTATGATTTTCTTTTTCTCGGACGGAACTGGGATGAACGGTCGGTAACGGGGACCTAACACGGGATTAGGATCCTGTTCAACGACGGTTTGACCTGTCTGTGTGGTTGATGGAGGGAGGGGGAAGGACAACCCCGTTTCGCTAGCTCGTGAAGATTGACCAGCGTGCAATAATACTGAATAAAAGTTGTCTATTTGATGCTATTCGCTAGGATGTAACCGTGTAGATGTAGCATGATGGAAAGGGTGTAGTAGTGGAGTAGGCTCGGGAGTCTCCGAATGCGTACGCGAGCCGAGGAAGGGAAAATACGGGGAAGAGGGGTCGTGCCCACTACTACTTAGCGATGTCGTTTTGGGGTACGATACCTTGGATACGAGAACAAGGTCACATTCAACACTTGCAAGTATAAAGAGTGCGTGATAGTAGATGTCAAGGTGGTAATCAGGGGGATTATGCTTCTAGAAGGCTGTGTGCTGCGTAAGATTTCGCCGCTGTACGACTCGTGCCTATCCGGGGGATTCTGACTCTTCCGGGATACCAGAATAGGTAAGCCGAGAGACATGGATCCTTGGAGAGTTGGATGTTTGGGTTAATTAATTGGGTATGGTATGACTTGGGGTGTGAGGATGTGGCCCTTGGGATGGTTTGTGATTTTGAATTCCTTCTTTGTATACTATGTAAAAATAAATTCTGCATTTTAATGTATGCTATTATCCATACAGATATACAGGTATGTAGACTAAATACATTGTATACGAAGAGTAGAGACATACAATTACTCCGTGGATATCCCCAGATTCTTCTCCAGATCTCCTTATGGCCCACAAAAATGACCGCATCCGCTCACTCCACACTCTCCGCAAGCACGTGAGTTCCCCGGACGTCATCTAGTTAGTGTAGTGGTATCCAGAAGTGAGAGATTATACAAAAAAAGGCAAAATAGGCTAAAATGTCGGCTGCTCTCCGATCGGCATATCCCAAATAGGACAAGCCTGGAAAGATGCATACAAGGCTTCATAAAACCAGCGGCGCCTCTTCGTCGCATATTCGCTTGCTTGCTTTCTTTTTCTCACTCACTGTTCTCCTTTTCCTTGCCAATCCCTTATTCTTATGTCTCTCATGACGCTCAATTCTTTATAGTATACACTTTGATGAATCCTCAATATTCTCCGGCACTACACATCGACTAATTCATTATGGGCGGTGGTCAATACTTGGGTCTGAAGGGCAATGCCCTCCAGATTGCCATTGGTGTTATTGCCGGCATGGATTTTTTGCTCTTTGGTTACGATCAGGGTGTGACCGGTGGTTTGTTGAATCTGGAGTCGTTCATCAGCGTCTTTCCTTCTATCGCAACCACCGGAGCCGAGTATGGGGATCTTTCTGGTCCGGAGAAGAGCGCTCGCTCGACGGAGCAGGGCAAGTCTCTTTTCCACCATTCTAACAAGCAAATTGCTAACTGGGAGGTATTCTATAGGAATCGTTGTCGCCGCTTATAACTTGGGATGTTTCGCCGGTTCAATCCCCACAATCTGGATCGGAAATTGGCTTGGACGGCGCAAGACCATCTTCCTCGGTTCGTTTATCATGGTTATCGGCGCGATTCTACAGTGTACCGCCTACCATCTGCCTCAGTTAATCGTTGGTCGTATTGTCACCGGTCTCGGTATGTCGCCGGCTTCCTCGTATCGTCTTCCGCAAACAAGGCTAATAGTGTAGGAAATGGAATGAATACATCTACCGTGCCAACATGGCAATCCGAATGCTGCAAGTCCAACCGTCGCGGTCAAATGGTCATGATCGAAGGCGCCATGATCACCCTGGGTATCACCATCAGTTACTGGATCGACTTTGGTCTTCTCTTCGCCGACCCGAACCCCGTGGCCTGGCGCTTCCCGCTGGCCTTCCAGATCTTCTTCGCCCTTATCATTCTGGCGTTTGTCATGTTCCTTCCTGAGTCGCCTCGCTGGCTCGTGCTCAGTGGCCGCGAACATGATGCTCAGGAGGTACTCACGGCGTTGTTGGATGATACCCCAGACTCGACCCTGGTACAGAACGAGCTCATTGCCATCAAGGCTACCGTCCTTGAGATGTCCAAGGGCTCGTTTAGCGACATGTTTACCATGACCGAAGACCGTCATTTACATCGTACCATGTTGGCCTACGTCAATCAGATGTTCCAGCAAATCTCAGGGATCAACCTGATTACCTACTATATCCCCAAACTACTCGAGGACCAAGTCGGAATGGATCCAGTTACATCCCGCTTAATCTCCGCCTGTAACGGCACTGAATACTTCCTCGCCTCCCTAATCGCCATCTTCACCATTGAGAAATTCGGACGTCGCACGCTCATGCTTTTCGGTGCTGCCGGGATGTCCCTTTCCATGGTCGTCCTCGCCATCACCTCATCCATCGCCAATACCCCGGCGAACATCGTCTGCTGTGTGTTCCTGTTTGTCTTTAACACCTTCTTCGGTATCGGTTGGCTTGGTATGACCTGGCTATACCCGGCAGAAATCGTGCCGCTAAAGATTCGTGCTCCGGCCAACGCATTGGCGACTTCGTCCAATTGGATCTTCAACTTCCTCGTTGTCATGATTACTCCAGTGGCTTTTGACAACATTGGTTACCAGACCTATATAATTTTCGCAGTCATGTAAGTCCATGCCCTCACTTATAGACTCTATATCCATACTAACTCAACCAGCAACGCCTTCATCTTCCCCGTCACCTACTTCTTCTACCCCGAAACCACCCGCCGCTCCCTCGAAGAAATGGACCGCATCTTCCGCAAAACCACCAGCGTCTTCAATCTCGTCCGCACCGCCCGCGATGAACCACACATGTACGGCAAGAAAGGCGAGCTCCTCCACACCGTCGACGACGTCGAAGATGCTGCCGTACACGCCGCGCGCCAAGTCAGCATCGCTGGTGGGACGCACAAGGAGCACCGCGAACATATCGAGAATGAGAAGTTTGAGGGAGATGGTAGTTCGGATCGTTCATAAACGGGTTGTTTTTTTTTTTTTTTTTTTGCTGCTATGTTTGGATGTGATGTTTTACGAGACCCATGTTTTTATTACTGGATTGGTTATGGTGGTCTTTTGGGACGTATATAGCTGGATATTTGGTGTTTGTTATAAATATACCTATTTGATTGTGCAATTTTGGGCTTGGGTGTTTCATTGCATGCATAGACTCCGACTTGGTGAAGATGCTGGTTGCGATTTGAGCTATTCACAGCAGTGTATACAGAGTAAATTAAATGTTTACTGCTCAAGAATAGACTCCAGGGAGATTATTCCAAATCAATCGCACTCAATCTTCCTCCATAAAGCCGCTTTCTCGCCAATGGTATTGTGGTGGAATCATCAACCAAATACCACCGACATGCTACATGGCGCCTGATTTATGAGACAACATGGCACCAGGGAATATCACAGTGGACTAGGGCTACCCAGTCCCTTATACTAGAGATTGAGAGGCCTTGTGGGACCCGGTACTTCATCAACAGGGACCAGAGACCTCTATGAGTATGTATTGCTAAGTTCCTTTTTGGCATGACCTTAGCTAATATTCAGATAGGGGGAGCTCGTTCGTGCTCTTGGAAAGATGTCCGTTTGTCTTCTCTGCGCAATTATCTAGCAAGAACTCTTTCACCCACAATATGAATCAATACGCTTCCAATTGAACGAGATAAATAACCATTATTATCGACCTTAAGCCGTATAAATGGCATACGAACCATTATGGTGCTCACTGGCTTCTCAGAATAAACGCCGTCGATCACCTTTATCATGTCAATGTCGTGGCTTACTTTAACGCGGACAAGGCGTTGCTTATAATGTCCGAACGTTTACACAAGCCATACGAAGCCCTCATAAGATGGCGACAACTCACTCCACCAGACAAGAGGCAATGGACATGTATAATCCGCTAGATATGCTGCATGCTATGGCTTGCATATTTAAAACAATGAGGGTACGAGTAGCCCCGGGAAGCGTGACCCTAAAGCCACGTTTTCCCGGGTCTACGGAGGGCCCGGACAATACTTTCAGATCAAATATCACGTTTTCGACATCATAGAAGCAGACACAACTTATCGAAGGTCTGTTAAATAGGTGGAAGCGCAACTGGTGTCATTCCATTTATACTTTCGGACCGCCCCTGAACATCCACGAAAGCCTGCGTTCCGATATAGTTTGCAGTCAATGACTACGAGTCAGTCCCAGACTTAACTTTCTCGCAACACAAACGACGCTCATGCCGAGGAATATGATATAAAACACTCATGAGGTAGCCACTGAAAATTACAAAGAATGCGCACATCGAAATGATGGAAATAAAGCCACGCAGTCAGCTAAATATACTGAGTTCATGGCTTTGCCATTGCATGACACAAGCATCCTAGTACCGGAGGCTTTCGGGACAAACGCCCTCGAAATTGCGCTATTCGTCAGTGAAACTAGTGGCAGATCATCTTTCGCGAATGGATTCGACGTTCACGGTCATCGAAATTACATTGTGGGAACTATGCGCGGCCAAACGCGAGATTCCTATTGCCCTCAAGAGGCCCGGAAGATGGCCATTTTGAACATTCCACTTATTACCCCGACGCTGAGGCGAAATGTGTTAGGCATTAATGATAGTAATTTATTGCCTTCATTTAACCAAAATGTCTACGATGATCCTAGACGGACTAGCTACGGGTTGTTTAATCCATTTGTACAGTGCAACAGTTATGGCATTTATCCAAGAATAGAACCCTCAACATAACCGGTCACTGCCTTCACTCTGTAGCTATAGATATCTGTATCTACTCAAGTGCATAACATTTGCTCAACGTTCACCAACCCCCGTTCAGCTCACCTTCGACCAATTCGTTCCAGTTTCCAAAAACAAATGTAAAAATAAATAAATAAAATAAAAAATTTATAAAAAAAATGGACTCGCGGGGAATCGAACCCCGGACCACCCCCATGCTAAGGGGGTATTATACCACTAAACCACAAGCCCATATATACTTTGCTCTCCCGGGCTAAGAATATATGAGGCAGGATAGTCAGCCTCAGGCAGAATCAATATAGCCGAATCCGGCATAGTTCCCGAGGACACCCTCAGTAGAACCAGTTCAAATCCAAGGACAGTTCAGTTCGCATACAATCATGGATCAATACTTTCACATAATCATTACCAAATAAATATCTTCCTGTTGCAATGATACAATCACATCCACAGTGAACCCGCCGACATCGGACGAACGGTCTACCACACCGTGAGTCATTAACTCAATCGGCTCAGCTCGGGGAATTCAGCTTTAGCGCGGAAAAATCAACAGTTGAGCCGATGATAGCCACTGTGGAGCGTTAGGACTGATTGATTGATATGATCTCGGTGATAGCCTCAGGAAAAGAACGACAGCCAAGATGATATGATTCTGGATTTGCGGAAGTTATTCTCCGGAGTCGATTTTGGGAGCCGGTCAGACTAGTCTGCTAGTCTGGTGTTTTTGCGCCGGTTAATTGGACTTCTGCAGATTTCTGCAGGTTGGTTCTTCTCAATTAATATCAACCTCTCGATCCTCAGTGCTGACAGCTGTGCTATAGTACAGCGAACATGGCAGACCATCAAGACACCAAAGACATCACCAATGTCACCACACAACCCCCCGAGGATCCCGCGCACGCGGAAACCGGCGATGAGCCGGACGTCGCCAGCATCGAGCGCATCTACCGGTACCTCACTTCCCTCACCAAGCTATACCAGAAGCATAGCTAACATGCCAAAGAAAACTAGACTACCGCATAATCCCCCCCTTTTGGATCCTCTACTTCCTCTGCTCCGCAATCCGCTCCAACGTCGGCCTCGCGCAGACCATGAACGAAGATGCCGGACACGACCTGGGCACTGTGTTGAATGCGACACCGCACCAGATCTCGACCGGTCTCGCGCTGTTCTACGTGTGCTATGTGGTGTTTGATCTGCCGTCGAATCTGATCATGACGAGACTCAGTCCGCATGTCTGGATGAGTCGGATTGTCGTTAGTGTGGGCGTTATTGGGGCTTGTATGGCTGCTATGAAGGCGGCTTGGAGTTTATAGTACCACCCCCTTTGTTCCCTGTGTAAGATGAAAAAGTGCTAATGGGTAGTCTCCTCCGCCTCCTCCTCGGAATCGTCGAAGCAGGCCTCTGGCCCGGCATGTCCTACTACCTAACCCTCTTCTACCCGCCCTCGCGAACCGGAAAGCGCATCGGCCAGTACTACACCGCAGCGCAAATCTCCGCCGCAGTCGTGGGCCTCGTCTCAGCAGGCTTCCAGGGCATGGACGGCGACCGCGGCCTAGTAGGCTTCCAATGGATGTTCCTCATCTACGGGCTCGTCACGGTCGTCGTGGGATTCGTCCTGCTCTGGTGGCTACCCGATCGACCAGTCGCCCCCGGATCCCCCGAACAAGAAAAAACGAAGTACTTCGGGGTGATCCCCCGCAGTTCCCCCGCGCTCTCTGGCGCAGATGCCCTAGCCCACTACCACGACCTGCGTCGCGTATATCACCGTCCGCGCTGGACAATGCGCGACCTCCTCCACGTCTTTCTCGACTGGCGTCTCTGGCCGCTACTCATAATGTACTTTGGCGTCGTGGGCGTGGGCATCGGAGTGCAGAACTACAGCACCATCATCATCCAAGCAACCAACCCCTCCCTCTCATCGGTCGATCTATCTCTGCTCTCAGCACCGATTTGGTTAATGGATCTTCTCGCTATTTTACTGATCACGCCTATTTCGGATCGATTCCATCGCCATCGTGCGCTGTTTTTCTCGGGACCGGTTGTGTTGCAGATTCTCGGACTGCTGCTTATGACATATGCCGGGTCTGATGCAAAGCCATGGCCCCGGTATGGTGGGCTGTTGATTGTGGGTTTTGGACTTGGTCCTACTGTGCCTATTACTATGACTTGGACGAATGAGCTTTTCCAGCCTAGACATGGGGAGGTTGGTGTTGCGGCGGCTTCCGCTGTGGTGTCTGGATGGGGGAACTTGGGGAGTATCCTGACGACCTATGCGTTGTATACCGGTTGGAAGTCGGATGCTGAGGCGCCGGGGATGGCCAAGTATCGCAAGAGTAACTTGGTCATGGTCGGTATCCTGTGTGGCAGCATTCTGGCTGCCTTCTTGATGCAGTTCTTGGTCTGGTTCGTGGACCGGAAGAACCCTGCCTCTGCAACCACCGGCCAAGATGACATTGTCGACGGCGCTGCGCGTCGAGAAGCCGATCAGAGAGGACTCCACGGTCTGGGGTCGAGTCTCACCAAAATCCTACCAAAGAAATAGACTAGAATAATGCACCATAATACTGATAGCCATATAATCCAGTTGATTATGCCAGAGCCCAATTATCCCTATAACGATTGTACAGTACATTTCTACTAAAACAGTATGCCATCCGGCTTTTTGTTTCCCAATTCCCATTGTATCAATGCTCCTCCAACCTGATCCTGTGCAAAACGACGGTGCCTCCAATATCACCCCGTAGCACTAATCAAAGATCTATGCTATTGAACGTAACACATAACCCACGAAAACGACAGACAACGAAAATAATTAATGCATATGCGGGTCAACGAACGCAAAAGGCAAGCTCTGGCACCCCGGTCGAAAAGGAAAGGAAAAAAGAACACCGAGAGGAAATCTGCCATGAAGTATATTGCCAGGCTGCACTTCTGAGTCCCGCTCTGTTGACACCGGAGGGTATACGAGCGCTAAGACGAAATGCCAATGTTTTTGGAAGTGATCTAGTTGCCACCGCAGAGCTGTTCAAGTTAGTCATGTGAACCTCAACCCAGATATCAAAGGAAGACTTACAGTCTCGACGATGATACCAGTGATCTGGTAAGGATCAGCGTTACTGGCGGGACGGCGGTCCTCGAAGTAACCCTTGCCATCCTTGGCGCACTGGCGGGGAATACGAATGCTGCCACCACGGTTGGCAACACCGTAGCTGAATTTGTCGATGTTACCGGTCTCGTGACGACCAGTGAGACGCTCTTCGTTACCCTCACCGTAGACGGCAATGTGCTCAACGTGACGGGCCTCGAGCTTTTTCATGGCGGCTTCGATGACCTTCATACCACCGTCGTCACGCATCGAGGCTGTCGAGACGTTGGTGTGAAGACCGGCACCGTTCCACTCACCCTTGACGGGCTTGGGCTCGAACGAGATCTTGACGCCGAACTCTTCAGCGACACGGTGGAGGAAGAAACGGGACATCCAGAGGTGGTCACCCACTGTTTCAAGTTAGCATGACTTCAATATTAAATGTAAATGCATAAGAAACTCACTCTCAATGCCATTGCAAGGTCCAACTTGGTACTCCCATTGCGAAGGCATGACCTCAGCGTTGATACCGGAGATCTTGACACCGGCGTACAAGCAAGCACGGAAGTGAGCCTCGACGATGTCACGGCAGTAGACCTTGCCCGTACCAACACCGCAGTAGTAAGGACCCTGGGCACCGGGGAAACCGCCCTTGGGCCATCCGTACGGCCAGCCGTCGGTACCAAGCAGGGTGTATTCCTGTTCCAGACCGAACCACCAGTCTTCCTTGGAGTGGGCTTCCATCAGGCGGTTGGCTTCGTGGCGGTAGTTGAACTTGTTGGGAGTACCATCCGAATCCCAGGTTTCACAGAGGACGAGGATGTTGTCGCCACGGCGGAAGGGATCGGGGAAGAAAGCAACGGGGCGGAGGTAGACATCGGAGTTGTCACCACCAGCCTGGCCGGTTGACGAACCATCGAAGTTCCATTCGGGAAGCTCATCGACAGAGGTGATGGGTTTCGAGAGGGTCTAAGAGACGTGCCAGAACGCGTTAGTAAAGGTCACGTGAGCGGATAGCTGCAGGTGGCGACGCATGGACGTTTAGCTGCATCCGGGATGACCGTGCACAGACGATCGAGATAGCAGATAGCAGTGTAGCGTCCATTTGTCCCACCACAGCGACGAAAAGAGATAGCATACCTTGGTTTTGCAACGGCAACCACCGGTGGCGTCAATCCAGACGTACTCTGCTTGGATGTGACCCCTCTGGGGGAGGTCCATATATTTCATGAGCTGTATCCAGCACGAAGCCAGTCAGTATAGGATGTTTTTTTTTTTTTTTTGGATACTTCCTCGAAAGGAAGTACTCAGGTAGTCAAACGCACGTTATCCGTGTTGGAGATAACGGTCGAAGTTTCAGCCTGTGGTGCGAAGAGCAGATGAGTCAGTCTGGGATTCAGAGTCGACACAGGTCAAGAAGAGAGAAGCAACCATACCATGATGACAGATGATCTTTGGTGATCTCTTGGGAAAAGAGTAGAAATTGGATATATCGTAGACAAGCCAAGGGAGCTCAGTGACTCAGTAGTATTCCAGGTGGGTTAATCTTCACGAGGAACGAAAAGCGACAGTAAAACTGCGGGAGCAAAGATCCAAAAGATGGAATAATATTGAACTGGATCTTCAGAAGGCGAGAGACGAAAGAAAGGGAAGATGGAGGATAAAATAGAGATTGGGACGGGAGAGGAGATATATGGAGAAAGAAGAGCGAGAGAGGATGAAGAAGTAGAAGTGGAAGCTGAGGTTGAGTGGAGGAGGGCGAGGGATTAAATTAATATTCTTTTTTTTTTTTTTTTTTTTTTTTTTTTTCCGCGCAGGGAAAGAGACAAAAGAATTCTGGGAGGGGCGAATTCTTCGGCTGTGGGTGGTAAATTACGGTACTGTACCGTAACCACCGATCGTGATTTCCGCTTTTTTTTTTTCGGATACGGTCGACGATTCCGCCGTTATCATGATGACTTGTTAGTATTCTACTACTATACCAAAACAAGATCAGAATTCTATATTCGTAGCTTGTCTGCATTTTTAGATACCTAAAATTATGCACCGATGTAGTATACTACGGTTGTACTCTGTAGTAAAACACAGGATATCCCTCATACTGTAATACCCAGTACGAGACAGTTGGCTGCCCAATGACAGGACGCTTTCCGAATCAGGTAAAATCGGTGCAAAAAATGACTCCCCCTTTCTGCATCTAAAGCATGGTACAGTTAGTATGTGCAGATGTATTCGCAGAGCATGCACAATAGGGCATGAAGATGCATGGTCTGGATCAATCTCGACAATCAATAATAAACAAATACATACTCTGTAGTACTAGCCAATGCGTATCCAGAGCAAGAAAAACTATGGCCGATGAATTATGGAATGCAGCCAGCCACACATGTCAACATTTAATTCTCCGTGATATGAGGCATCTTGTGACCCATCCCCAGTGCATATCAATAATTTAGTTTATAAAGCGCAATAGATATCAATACGAGATTGCTAAAACGTGTTATCAACCGCTGAACTCTCTTCTTCCTGGTCATTACATCAATGTCCGTCCTGGTGTGTCTATGACTCCATACGATTGGCGACAAGGGCCCTCGTGCCTAGAGTCGTGGGCGTGGATTCGTATCCTGAGTATGCACTCGATGCAAGTACAAAATATATTCGAGTGGATGTTGCTTTTTGATACCACCCTGGATAAGCGCGGTGAATTTGTTTACAGATTGATTAATAGCGTACAGATATTGGCCTTATGTATCTGTTTCTGTACAAGTACCTGATCTGTACGATCTTTGAACATACTGCGATATGTATACAGGACTACGTTCCTGGCGTACCTGGCACTTCTCATGGCAGGGATCCCTTATCGCATCCTTTAATCCCGCGATGACGCTTCATATCAATCGAGATATGCAGAATACGAGAATGGCTTCTTTGATAGAACATATCATTCTAGAACACGTCAGTTGTGCACTCGACATATACACCGTACATAGCACAAGTAGTCATGGCTAGCGAGCGCGCATAGTTCTGTATCGATAGATGGAGATCATTTCCCCATAAAATACATGTATTGTAATATGAATATACCACCCGCCCAAGAGTGGGTCGTGGCAAAAAGGTGTTCTCGAAAAGGCGCTGCCGGTGGACGGTGGTCCCGACACCGGCCTACGCACTAGGGTGAAACTCGGTATGACAATACAGCACCGCCTCGATAACCCATCTCAATGTATTCTGGGCGTACGGAGTCTTGGGACCGATTGTAGAACTGGGGATTTGACAAGATTTACCCCGGATCGGGAGGCAACAAATGAAAGAGCAGTAAAGTCGGGTGATTCAGGAAGAATCTAGAGGCTATTGATGAAAAGTCGGGGAAGGAGGGTTGGAGAAGAAAGTTCCGTTCAGCCCTGTGATTGCAGATAATTAATGCCATTCCTCCGTGCAAGCTACTTGATACGGGGTTTTACTCCGTCGAAATGATATCAAAAATATCATGTGCGCGCAATTCTGATACAGAGCAATACAAAAATTTGTACAAAGTACATGTATTCTATAGCCCACAGTTAGTCACAACCAGAATATCTGATACAAATATCCAAATATATCCGGTGTAAAACGACGTTTGCGGTAAGAATAGCAACAGGTGTGTGGCTGGGCTCCGCAACGCCTCTTTAGCCAGATCCGGTTAGTAGTATCCACGCGTTGTAAGAGTGGTACAGTTGAGTACATGTGACTTCTCAATATCAAACACAAAGAATTCTTTCTCTACGCATATCAGATGTATCAAGAGCAAACTTTACGCATGAAAGAATAAAAAGAATCAATACATATCTTACAAACAATCCATCGGAATACGCAGTTTACACCTGTATTCTATATCTGGCAAAATCCCTCACCGCATAACAGAAAAAACCTTGCCAATTCTAAACGCTCCAATAGAAACCCTTCAAACGCGGCCATTAAATCATTCGAACCAGCGCTGAATCATCCATTCCTTCCTGCGACAACCTTCCCAATAGTGTATCGGTGTTCTCATTGGTTCCCGACAAAAAGACGCGCCCCTGGTTGCTCCACACAAAGGCCGCCTTTTTATCGGCGGCCATTTATTGGTTCGCTCGGGGTTCCATGACAAATGATGGGGCCGCACTGTAGTAAGGGAATTGATAAGGGCTGCATTTGAAGCTGAATGAGTCTTTTTTTCTGGGTTTATTGCTTTGTCTGTGTGCTTGTGATCCATATTGATATGATGGGATTGGGATTGAATGATTAATGGACATGGATTGATTGGATTGATTGGATTGATAGTGGCTCAGCTGAGACTTCTTATCAATATAGATCAACTACGGCACTCAAATGCGGTTATGATAGCGGAGTACGGGATATAGAAAACTCCGTTACAAGACAACTGACTCGAGCACGGTCAGAAGAACACGTCTAGAATCAGATCCTCAATAATGATAATCCCTCGTAGAATCCATATCCAGCTGCCACATATCATCCGTTCCAGCGGTGTCAATGCAAGAGCCATGTAGAGTAAATCATATCAAACTTACCGGTCCCAATAATTGAAGTAAAAAATTTCTCAGTCATGGCTCACCCCTAATCCTTCCAAGTAATTCGCGCAGTTGATCTCTGTACAGTTCTCTATACAGAAACTGTTGGTATGCGCATTTTGTCCAACCGATAAGATACATGACCGATTTTTTTATTCTTTTCAGATGCTCGACTCAGACAGCTCCTTGCTTGTTACTATTTTGACTGGTCCCGTTAAGCCCTCGTATCACGATATATCTCTCACCGCCAGTCAGTTATCAAATCGTCAGATAACTCCCTCATAGATATTACCCTGGCTGTCGGATTTACCCTGTCGAGTACTCCGTATTCAGGATGTCGATGTCGTCTCCCGTAGACAAGACTAGCTAAGCATGATCTGCACTAATGCTGGTGTCTTCCTCCTTATCCACCCGATTCGGGCCAAAAACTGGGGAAATCCATTTCCCTCCAGGTCCGTCACGTGGCGGTGCCCATGTGATACGGCCGGTATCTCAGCCTCATCATCCCCAGATTTTGTGCTTCGTACGGGGTACTACTCGGGATTTCATTGCTATTGCGGTCGAGGAGAGTTGTACAGGACTTGTCATCTACTGTATAATAAAAAATGCCTTGGCTCGATTCAGGCAGCCAAATAGTACAGTAGGCTATCCATGTTGACATTGCTTGCGCCATATCTGGTTTTTGAGCCGCAATCACCCGATTCTAACGTGTTGCATGTATCGATGCAGTCCAACCTTGAAACCCGTTGCTGATCTAAGATGGATGCCAATCACCACACAACCGAAAACAGACTGTCAACATAAGCAGTAACGCATCCCATATAACTCCGGTAAGCTATGTACAACTTCTGCAGGCAATGACGACTCTGGATGGTCAAGACCCATAACTCTGCGGGCATGTGTCGGCCCGAGATCCGAGGTCCATGTCCTTTTCGCATTTCTTACGTGCTCTTCCGCTGCCGTCTCCATCGCAGAACCCACTCCACCAATATCCCTAGATCCTGAGAGACCTCGAGCGCGCGGGCGATCTTCTTCGGCATTTCCGACGCTTCGTCCTTTTGGTCTCCTGTCTCTGCGCCTTCGGGCCTGTCGTCGCCGGAAACCGGCTCCTCCCACAAGCCAGACGTGTCTACGACTGTGATGTGCCCGTTCAATCCCACCTCGAAACTGATCGAAAAGGTGTTCAGATAGTCGTTTTCGATGGACGCGTCGTTGATTGTGAAGAGTAGCATGATCACGGGTGCCTGTCCAAGTTGCGTCCGCAGCGTGATGTCGATTTTGACGTCGTCTGCATCGTTATTGGTCGACGTACCCTCCACATTAAGCCCTTTCATCAGGGCGTCGAGCTTCTGTTCGTTAGGGTCTTGATTGCTCAAAATGGTCACGTCTCCTTTTCCATTGGTTGTGCTTGATTGCGCAGCCTGCTGCTTTTTGTCAAGACTCATAGACCCCGGCCCATTTTGTTTGCTGTAGTGATCTTGCGACGGGGTATAAAAGATCTTTTGAACCATATTCTCCAACGTGGCATACTGGCGCAGAACCTGAAACGCAGCACTATTAGCCTCCAACCAATAAGAACTATCAAGAAAGGCTTACCGGGAAGATCTCTGCAAGTTGACGGGGATGCGAAAATGGAATATCCCGCATGGTCCTGCCAGCAACTGATTCAAAGGCCTGGAATGTGTAGCCGTGTTGCTTTTTGCAGGGCTTGCCTTCTGAATCAAGCGCCTGTACAGACAGTCGACGTTTCCTTCGATCAGCCTGCGGTGGCTCATCAGTGCCAAAGCCCATAATATCTGCGCCGGACAATGGTGACGATCCCGGAACCAGCAAACCATCGTACGTCACCATTCTGAACTCTTGGGGCAATTGAAGTCCCAGTTGTCTGTAGATATCGGAAGCTGCAAGAATAGGAATATCGAGGGGTGGCTCTATCTTTGCGACAAAGCGGCGATTTGGCGTGGATGAACCCAGCATGCCCGAATCAAGTGTCATAGCATCCGGGTTGCCTTGATTGTCGGAAGTCGTAGTCATTGGCGGCTCGGCCCAGTTGACCATAGGGATGTCTGGTGTAGCATTTTCGTTGGGAGCAGACGATTCGTCGGTGCTTGTAGCTGTCAGAACTTTGGAGTTTACCCAGTCTTTGGACACACGGAGTGATGGGTAACCCTCTTCACACTCGATCATGACGCTCCACATTTTATGTTGATGATCATCAAACTCCTGGTCAGCGTTGTCAAGTACCATTGCATCAGGCGATGTGCTTTTTCGTTTCGCATCCAAGACTTTCGCTTGGTATACCCAGTAATCCAGACTGATTCCGATTCGACCTCCTCTGTGTAGAGATGGTCGACCAACCCATCCACTGCACAGATGCTCGTAAATCTCAGGGAACTTCAGATGCTTGCTTTCTTCGTCCCAGATCCGTTTCAAACTCTCGTAAAGACCTTCAATAGCCTCAAAACAGTTGACCTCTTGACTGAGCCGGTCCAACTTGGCCAGCCACCGCAGGTTCTCATAAAACCCAGTCAGCGATTTCCAAGCACCCCGTTCTATTTCCTCAGGCGACTGCATCAGATCCCGCTTCAAGACAGCAGTGGCCTCATCTCTCCCTTCACCCTCGGTAGCCTCCGGTGTCGCATATTTCAAACTCACGTCTTTCACCGTGTGCTTCCCCGGATGGAACTCGATTTCAAGATCGACAAAGTTACCCGCAATGCTGAGGTTATCCTCCTGCCAAATCGATTCAAACCCTTCAAGCTGTCCCAACCGTTCGATACCCTCCCTGCACACACCTCTCCCTGCAACACGAGTCCGTAACATCTGGACAATATCCTCGATATGTCGTCTCCGCTCTTCATCGCTATCGCGAGCATTTCCAAGCTTAAAACCGTGCATTCCGAGCGCGTGAATATCGCTGTCGTGCATGCCAGCCCCGGCCAAGACTTCATGCGTTGCAGGAGACGGGCTGATCCCACTATAACCTCCAAGTGCTAAGAGGGCCGATGGCGAACTAAAAGCAACTGGATCATCGAGTCCCGCAGCTGCAACAGCAAGAGGCGTAGAGTACTGATGCAGCGGTGCGTGACCCCCCCCACCACCGTGAAAGTGTCCCGACGCCGAGGGGCTTCTTGCCGATGGTGACTTGTGTGACATGGGACGGGCCATGGGGACTCCTGATGGTCGGGGAGATGAGGTTAAGTGCGTTGGTGTCGCACCTGGATTCGGTTTTGAAGAGGGAGTCGCCATGGTCGTACTTGGATTCCTAGTACCTCCCCGAGAACTGGGACATTGATGTAAAGCAAAGTAAACCCAGGAGACTACTTGTTTTTGAAGATCATCCAGAGAGTAGCTTCTTTAGCGAGAGCACATATATCCTGGGACTGTTTGTTGTCGTGAAAATGGCGAAGCGCGCAGCTGCAAAATTATTCAAGTTCTATGTATCACTCCGTCATTTCTTGAAACCATAAATGCAATTGGAGTATTAGGAATATTATTGATAAAATATAAAATCGATGGCTACCGATCACCGACTCTCCATGATCGCAGCTTTTGAATTTGGTGAACTGCAAAGTCATGTGATACTATATGCAAATTATGCAAACTAAGCGGTAATCGAATTAATGATACCTCAGGCACAAATGCCCCAAGCCCTGATACGTCTTGAAGGACAACGACGATGATAGCAAAACCAAACTATTTCCAAACAGTAGCTGTAAGTCTGTACATTGTCTCTATGCTATTTTCGCAGCCAGGTACGTATTCGAATTTCGAGTTCATAGCATACATCAAAGTTTTTCGAAACCACCTTTGTTATTTTCCGCATACTTGTGCTCTGATAGCATGAAGTCACGATTTTTTGTACTTGTTGAAGATGAATGGCTGGCGTATGGCCTAAAAAAACACGTTGTAGAGAATTTACATGTAGGAAAATTTCCTATACATGAATTAATAACTAGCTCCTTTATGGTAAATTACCTAGGGTATTTGTTAATCAAATGATAATGCCTTTATTGAAAAAGCAGGACCACCATATCCTGACCTCAAAATATTCGAAAATAAACTCGAAATAGGAGTAGAGTATTTCTATTGTACCAGTAACTGAGTTGCTGTCATACAAAGGGTCAAAATGGTAGCGGAGGTGGTACACTCACTGTGAATTGAGCAATAGGTACCCGCTTAGGTAGAATATCTGTAGTGAACAGATGCGCCTCGCTTAATCCTTCTCGCCCTCTCCATTTCTTCATTTTTTTTTTTCTCTTCTTCCTCTATCGTTTTGGGTTGAACTACACAGTTATCATTTCGTTTACGGTATCGACTATTTCGTCTGTTCTGTGGTTTATAGAGCCGAGAGTTCTCGCTAAGTTGTCAATAGCAGAATTTCAAGGTAAGTACGTTACAGATAAAGAATGACACGATGCAGCTAACAGTGCGCAGCTCTAACGGTGATTCTTCATAATGCTTCGATAGGTGACCAGTCGCCGGCAGCCGTTTTCTGGTATGCCAACGCAGTGTCATGCTCTTGACAACGCTAAGCATTTCCAGATTCTGTCCGCCTAAGAAAGATTTGTTGGTCATCAAGACCGGGGGTTGTTCAGGGCTGAGAGACATCCAGAGTCTCAAAGTCGACTCTTTATCGCTCCATCCTTTTCAGCTCGCAGCTTGTGTCGTTATTCTCTACCCTTATACACTTTTAAACTTCGATCTCCTCTCTCTCTTTTTTTTTTTTTTTTTTTTTTTTACCTCTCCCTCTCTACTTCAACAATTTATCACTGGGGTAAATATGGCGGAACGCTTGGTAAAATTCCTTCTTTATCAGAAATGTGGCATATGAAGAGGCTAATATCTGATCTTCTAATAGTATACTGCTTTGTTTACATTTGAAAATGAACCTAAAGAAGTTCAAAAAGATGGTAGCGCCGCTGGGAACACCAGTGGATTATGGATGGTGATCCTTCAATACCACTTTGATGTAAGAGACGGTTTTGCACACAGGCCGGAATATCGAACTTCTAAAGGTTTTACGGACATCACATCTGTGAGGTGAATTGAGGGCAGCCACACCACCTATCGTCCTTACCTAATCACCCAGACAAAAGCGGCGAAGTATTAGAACCAAGATGCCGAATGGACCAAAGGGGAAGAGCAATTGACAAATTATCTAGGGGCGCTTGGGAAGACCGTAACACAGCGCAAATGGCTGTGGGGCATTTTAGCCATCGGTGAGCTCGTGAAGTTTTACGAGTTTAATCGACACACTGACACCCTGAGCGTCATGGGGTCCCGGCCCAAGGAAAAACTCAATATTAGCAACAATGCGCAAGCAATCACAAATATGTTACTGGAAATTAAGAAAGATGTTCTTAGACACATGGACGACTGTTGGTCACTAAAATTGTAGATTAATTCAATTTAGTTCTCTTCTAGATCCAGACATTGGTCAACTTTTTAACAACGCTCAATACTTCATCAAGCGCTCTAATATATATCTGCGTGTAGCTAATGCCTCGGACCTCTCGAACCGCCTTTCTAATTTCAGGCATAGACGCTTCCAATCGAGGTCATCGTCGGCCACGTCCTCTATCTCATGAAAGAATCTGACAGAGATCCTTGATCGCCAGAAAGTGCTATTGAAGCGAAGATCTAAAGCTTTCTCCATATCAGCCACTGTCTGAGATGGAAGATAATCAAGAATCATGTAAAGGATTTTTACCTGATATACGACATGTATTGCTTTTCTGGTTACAAAGAACTAGGAAGCGTCAGCCAATCGTTTATGCTACTTGATACCCTATGAATAACTCACTCATGCGGAAAATTCTCCACCAGGCTTTTCTTCATAAAAAGATGCAAATTCTCTAACTCATCAGCGGTACATATTCCAGCCCTATTATGATCGCGTAGACTTGTGAACGTCGAATCACAAACATCAATGGTAAATCCATAACTACAGATGTAGCAGCTCGGACTGAAGCAGTAATGTTCGGCATCAGGATTGTCGAAAACCTCCTGCAACTCATCAGCTGAGTATTCATCTGGAATAAATTGATAAGGCATCATGTTGTTATTGAGAGGTTTTGGTTGAAGATGCTCATGTTAATGAAAGAGGTGCACGCTAATAGTAATCTTGACGTGGACGGGTACATTGGATGTTTGGCTCAACCATAAGTAACATCTTAACCATACTCAATGTCGTTTAAAATACGGGAAATAATCGGCAACGATAATGAGCATACTTATCCCATTCTATGCATTCTCCGATCATTGTAGTTAGACGAATGGGGCATGCATCATTAGGGCACTATGCTCCACATGGTCACGTGAGTTTGTCTTGTTTGTTCCTCTACATCGTCATAGGCGACTTCAACGCTTCAACTTCTTAGAATTGACTGTTTTCTGATTCGGTGTTGCCGGATTCATCTATATCTCGACATCCAAAATGTTTTCAATAAGGCCAATTGTCCGTCAGGGACTCAGATTCCCCAAATGGACACAAATTCGCTCCGTGACCACGTTGGACGGCCGTCCGTACATAGTAAGTCCTTGTCACTCACTTTCGCTGTCTACCTACTTACGATCGTTCTATGAATATGTAGTATGTCTTCCCAAACGAAGTAGCCTCTGGCGAAAGCCATGTCTTATCCCTCCTGCCATCGAAACCGACGAACTCCAACGTACCTATCGGAATTACATCCAAATTACCACCGACACCAGAATCCTTCAAAGAGAACCCGGGTTTCTTGAGCATCCTGCAAGAAGTTATCTTGAAATATGCGCACGAAGACCCAGACAACATCTCCCAGGCACAGATGATGATATCCACGTCTGGAGCCAATCTGAGCTCCGGAGGGGTCCTGTTGACCGGTCAGAAAGCGCGGAGACGGCAGGCTAGTGCAGACTCAAGCGGTGGGGCCAGTGGTCAGGGTGGTGCTGGTGGTGCAGGACGAGGAGGCTGGATACATGTTTTTGATGAGAGGAGGCCGCCTGAGTATGGGCGGATTCCATGGTAAGAAAATGATTGTGCAGGCTGTGAGAATTGTGGCTGACGGATCGACAGGCCCGAGGATATTTTCGGAAGTCTCGAAGTCGATGGCGAGGGTAAATTCGTTGATGGGAATGGGAATTACCAACCGAGTGGTATGTATTTGCAGCACGATGGCAATGCGTTGACCTTGGCTGACTTTCGACAGGTACCTATCGAACCATCACTCGAGACGGAATGTAAGTGCTTTCCCCGAAACTGTTTTATCTGAGCATACTAACATGAAACTCAGTATCGCACCGAGTCCGTTCCTCAGGAAAAAGTTGGTCCAGAGACTACATGAAATCGAATCTCAATAGGGAGATTCTGTATCATATTTGTAACGATACGAATATTTTGTACTATACTCTTGGTGAACCATCCCATAAACTGCTGGACAGTTCGCATAACATTGTCTCGAAAATTATGTTAGCGGTAAAATCGATACGCTATAGGAACGCTAATTGCACCCTATTCCAATCGCCATTTCATACTCCTAGTCCAATGCAAACTGTGTATATCATTTTCGGAAAAAGTTGGTAATCCGCTGGGAGCCATCAGTTGACTTCTTTTCGTCCGCCTTCACTAGTTTGTGGTCGGATTGCTTCGAAGGTGAAACATATTGGGTCTTCTGTTTCTTCTGCTCTGTCTCTCCGATCTCGTCATGACTATCGGGTGGATGCTCTCTCTTGACACCAGGTACTGGCACAGGAGCGTTGTCCTCACTCCATTTATTGACCTGTGTTGTCCGATTCTCATCACTATCCTTGGTGACTTTCTGCTCCGATATATCTGTCTTTTCGTCCTTTGTCTTGATAGGTTTATCGTCCTTCTTTTGTTTTGCATTAGCGAAAAAGTTCGCGATATTGCTCTTATTCTCCTTGCTGTTGACTGGGATCAAAAAGTCGGGCGAGTCATTTCCGACCTTCCCGACTTCCTTCGAAACTGGGTAGCATTCTAGTTCGCCTTCATAAGGCTTGAGAATAGACTGCAGGCCCTTCGACCATGTGGTCCGGTTGGGATCTAGCCATGTTTTCATTGTTTCGCTTCCCTGGTCGAGGACCACTGGCATTCTGTCATGAAGGAACTTCAAGTAGGGGTTTGAACTTGTTGTGATGATGGCGTACGTATACAACTCCTCGTCAGAGTCTATGGACGATCTCGCGTTAGTCCAGTAATGGCAAACGTAAATTACCATCACAAAAAAATCATTCAGTCACCTTCATAGTGGACACAGTCCCAGAGCCCAGCGAAGCACATCAACTCGCCGTCTTTGCGCTTGACGAAGTGCGGGACCTTTTCCTTTCCTCCGGGACCCTTTTTCAGCCATTCGTAGAATCCCTGGCAAACCACAATACACCGCTTCTTTCGCTTCATTGACGTCCACATCCCGCGATCTTCGATTAACGAGTCATCTCGGCAATTGATTGTTCGCATAAGAGAGCCGTAGTCGGGCTTGCGTTTTGTCCAGAACGGGATAAGACCCCATCTCATGCTTTGCAGCTTGTATTTGGGTGCGCTCTTATTTCCAAGACCGCAATACTGGGTATTATATTCGTCTTCTTGCTGCCGTATCTCTTCCTGGGCTTTCTCTGTGGCTGTTTCGTCGCCTTCGTTTTCTCTCGTAGCTCTATGGTTTCTCTCCCTAGGATCGGCGCAATAGACTACACCATTGTATCCAGGCGCAAAGTTGTATGTCCCGCGTACTTCATCATCTCCTGGGGCGTCATTGACTTGCATGCCTTGCTGCTCGAGACGCTGTCGAACAAAGGCCATGCGCTATACCGGTCAGCGCGGACGCGGTGCGGAATAGACGGCATACCTACAACTCCCAGAGAATATCGCCCACACATTTTGCGACCAGATTATGAATCAAGCGCTGATAATATTGTCATGCACAAATCAATGTCAATTCTTCTGGCGTTATCGCAGGTATTCGTGCTGTTAATCGTTGTCCGGTTATGACTTCGACGTCATAGCAAAGGCGGGAGCTTGGACCACCCGCAGCCATTATTCCAGAAGCGGCAGAAAGTTCTCCAAATCCAACTTCATACAATTTTTCCCAAACGATATTGTGGCTTTCTTTCGGCTTATTTATTCTATTGATCCTCTGAGGCCATTTACAGTCGAGCGCCATTGAAGATACACCATGTTTAGAGCAGCATCGCGGCGCGCCTACGCCTCAGCACAAAAAACCGCACAGCACACCCCTCAACCATTATCACGATCGATATCAAGCAACACCACTCGTCCTACGCCCCTCCGCACGAATTACAGAATCCGAAACCCCCTCGTCTCTCGAAATGTCCTCCTCCAAACCCGCCACCTCAGCTTTGCGCAACGAATGAGATATGGTTTCCGGGAAGCTTCCAAGGGAATCTGGCGCAAGAACCCCATCCTTCTCCCAATCGCCCTTGTATCCACAATCGGCGCGGGTCTGTTATTCGCATATATCGCCTATATCGAAATCACCCGCGTGGGCCCCCAATATCACAAGTTCCCGCCGCCCGTGGCTGAGACGCTCCGGACGGCCGTATACTACACCGAAGTGGACCTTAACCCGCCCAAGGCATTGAAGGCGTACAAGGAGGCGTTGCATATTGCCATTGAGATGGGGTTACATCCGTTCTCGGACGAGGTTATTGGGATCAAGTTGCAGGTGGCGATGATGTTGGAGAAGGCGGGGCTGGTGAAGCCGGCGATTGATGTGTTGGAGCGGACGAAGGTCGAAGCGCTGAGTTGGGTAGACGATATGCGGAAGAAGAAGACTATTCAGACCAAGGAGGTGGCTCCTGTACCTGACCAGAAGAAGGTGGAAGAGGACAAGGTTGTGATCGATGATTCGGAGATTCTCGAGGAGCAGAAGAAAATAAAAGAACTAGAGGAATTTGAAGATCGCCAGCAGGACAAAACGCTTAAGAAGACCGTGGGAATACAGATGAAACTTGCTGAGCTCTATTCAAGCGACTACATTCAGGATGAGAAGAAGGCTGAGCAGGCGCAGGTCGCTGCCGTTGAATTATCATTGAAAGAAATGCACCGTCGCCAAGCTCTCGGCCTCCCTGTTGGTGGTGCATCGCAGAGTGAGAACAGTGACGCCTGGTTGAACCTCACGGAGATTGCCACCGCACTGGCCGATCTGGCATCCACCTATGTAACACAAGAGAAGTATGAGCTCGCCATGCCACTTTATTTGCGCGCACTGGATCTCCTTCGTGTGGACGAGGGTAACTCCCCGACTTGCAAACAGGTCACACTTCTCAATGGCGTCGCTACAGTGATGGCCGGACAAGTGCAAAGACCAGTTCGTCAACAACAGCAACAGCAGCAACCTGTTCCCCGCGAACAAACCATCGATGCCGCCAAAAAATGGGCGCAAAAGGCAATTGATGTCGCAGCTCGCATCCAACCGCCTGTTCGTGACGAGGACTGTGACCTCAGCTGCGTGGCGGCAACATATAACCTGGGCGAGCTGGCGGAGATGCAGGGAAAGCGCGAAGAAGCTGTTAAGCGTTATCGGGAAGCTAAATCACTGGCTGTGGGACTCGGGTTTGAAGATGCGGTTGCCATGACCGATGGTGCTTTGAAGCGATTGACAAAGAAATGAACCACGGATTCTTTCAATGTGATGCCTTGTATGTACAATAGGAATTCAAATGTAACATGTATGTGGACTGCGAACTGTACGGAGAATATTTGTTTCTGGCACGCATAATCACATGAAGAACTTATGCCTCAAGTTCAGCATTTGGTACAGTTTACCACTTCTACACAATAATTCTACGATCCAGCTCTTTTGAAGTCACATCGACGGAGCTGCCTGACTATAAGGAGCTTACTAAAGGCACTCCGTACCCCGACTCATCACACAGCTGGAGCTGAACCATAGAGAAAGTGGCTGAGAAGGTAAAGCACGGACACTCCGAAGTACAGCACTACTGTCGGTTGGCAACAATCGAAGTTAATACTACAGCAGAGTACCGATATCACACTATTCCGTACTGGATTCCGAATGTTAAAGGCCCTCGCCTTCTGGGCAGAGCTTTCAGATTCTATTCAGAATTATCCTAGTATTGAAGACCAACGGCTTGTGATTCATCATAATAGTTCATTCTATGGAGTATACAACATTGCATGGTTCAGCCCAGACCCAGGGTTTAATAACTAAATTACTCACGTAGGTTCACAAGGCCGTCCTGATCGTATTCATATCGCGTCTCCCGTTCCTAAACGCAATCAGCAAAGGAGTCAAGTCCCATGGGGAAAAGCCGAACCTACCCAGTATTTATTGAACCCAACACCTTCGCAAACCTTCGAGTATCCCAGGATCATTGGTGGTGCACCCACCGTCATACTCTTCTTCAACCCATCCAATGTCTCCCGGATACTCTTCAGCTTCGCTGCAACCAATGTCCACGGATACGCAACGGCAGAATAGCCCAACTGGGCGAGGTCCAACGCAGACAGGTTCTCCGTCTTCCCACCCTCAATGATGTTCCCGAAGATGGGAATGTCAACTTCTTCGGCGCATCGTTTCATCGCATCCCGGTCTGGTAGGGCCTCAACAAAGACAGCGTCGACGCCAATACGCTTGAATTCTTTAGCCCGGGTCATTGCTTCCTCCCAGCCATGGATAAGGGCATCGGTTCGTGCGAGGATGAAGATGTCTTGGCCTTCGTTGCGGGCGTCACAGGCGGCTTGGATTCGTGCGTAGGCTTCACCGCGGGAGACGACGGATTTACCTTTTGTATGACCGCAGCCTACACTAGTTAGCATCCATGTCAAAGTGAAGATTATAATCCTGACCAAGAGGAGGGAGAGGGAGGAAACCCACGCTTCGGCCAAGTCTGATCCTCAATCATCACACCAGCTGCCCCAGCAATCGCAAATGACTCCACCGTCCGCTTAACATTCATAGGACTTCCATACCCCGTATCACCATCCGCCATGACAGGCACACTCGTTACACGCACGATCTCCTGGATCTTCCGGCACAAGTCCTCCATAGCAATGTAGCCAGTATCCGGTAGTCCAAAGGCACTGGCCACAGCATACCCTGCTAGAAACACAATGGGGAATCCCGCTTCTTCCACCAGGCGGGAGGAGAGTCCATCGTAGCTGCAGGCATGGGCGATGATCTTGTTGGGGTTGTTGTGGGCTTCCAGCATCATGGTTCGGAGGCGTGATGCCTGTGCGGAGGGAATTCGACCGCGTACATTCTCGAGTTTAATGGGTAGGGAGGCCAAGGTACCGTCTCCGTTGGAGGTTGGTTGATCGGGGGTGTTGAATTGGAAGGGGTAGGGAACGCTCATTTTGAGCTATTTGGATTGTTGGATGGAAGAACGTGTTGTAGTTAGAAGCAAACAATGCATCTGGGAGATTATCCGGTTTAAATAACCGTCAAAAAGTTCTCTCTGCGCGGATATCTTGTATATCGCGCAAGCGGATATTTGGCAATTTCCGCGTTGAGCGGCAACAAGCTTACGAGTATCCACAGAATGGACCCAAAATGGCTCAAAAAAAGTATGAATAAGTGTCTGGACTATCCCCCTCATTCAATTGATGTAATACAATTAATCAGAAACAAGAACGTCCAATCGCACCATGTCTATTGGAATTTGGCCATGTCCCGCGCGGATATTGCCAAGTAGCCGTGACGAAAAGAACAATCAATCAATACCCCATGGGGTAGAAATGCGGGGAAGATGAAGCATATGTCGTCTTTAGCTTGACAATCCCGGGAAGTCACAGGTTAATCACAGTATCCCTGTATCCCCGCAGAGATTGGAAGACGGGTATATTAAAACCCCAGTCGTTGACATACAATGGCTCGCTGACACGCAAGAATCACCCCATCATGGAAGCCGTCAAGGATACAGAGTCACAGCATGTGGAGAACACTGAGTTCATAGACGTGGAGAAGAGTGCTATCCAACGTATCCGAGTCTCTGTTTCCGAGCAGGCTCACATCCGAAGGAAGGTACAGTCTCTCCCCTATTGATGAGCATCCTCGCAGCAACTGACATCCTTAGTTCGACCGCCGTGTATTGCCCATTGTTTGTATCCTCTATATCCTCTCTTATCTGGATAGAGGTGCGTATTCATTTTGTCCTCCCTCTCCATCTATGCTGAAAGAAGGGCAGGAAATGTGGGAAATGCCAAAACTGCCGGGCTGGAGAGTGGCCTAGGGCTCAGTGATTCGCAATGGACTTGGGTTCTCAACTCGTTTTACATCTGCTATGTCGTCTTCGAATGGACCACGGTCCTGTGGAAACTCCTCCCTGCCCATATCTACGTGACCGTGTTATGCATCTGGTATATGAGCCATTCCATACTTCCTATACGAAAGCTGAGACTGTCTAGCTGGGGTGCAGCAGCCATGTGTACCGGTACAGTGGACAACATGGCTGAGCTGATCGTCTGTCGATGCTTTCTGGGCGTTTTCGAGGCCGCCTTCGGAGCTGGAGCTCCATACTTCTTATCGTTGTTCTATCAACGATATGAACTTGGATTTAGGGTCTCATTGCTGCTGGGGATGTCTCCCGTGGCCAATTGCTTTGCCAGTGCGTTAGCCTACGGGATAACACAGATCAAACATTCGATCGCCCCGTGGCGATATCTATTCATTATTGGTGAGTTACTGATACCTCGTTACCTCATTTACCGCAACTTACACAAGCAGAGGGTGCACCCACCGTTATCTTCTCTATTGTCGTCTTCTTCTTCCTCCCAGACTCTCCAGGCACGGCAAAGTTCCTGACCGAAACGGAGCAAACTCACGCCGTTGAGAGACTGCAGACAGTTGACCGCACCGCAAAAACCCGACTCGACCGGAGACAGGTCTTCAACGGACTGACAGATTACAAGAACTATGTCCACACAGCAATCCACTTTTGCTGCAACTTCTCCTTCGCGGGACTGTCCAACTTCCTCCCTACTATCCTCAACGACATGGGGTATACATCAGTCAATGCACAGGGTCTGTCTGCTCCCCCGTATTTTGCGTCATTCCTGCTCTGCATCGTGGCAGCGGTTGTTTCAGACCGATGGGGAGGAAGAGGGCTTGTGGTCGCATTCTCTGCGACTGTCGGAATGATTGGCTACCTTATTCTGGCAGCTGTAGAGGATGAATACAAGACTGGGGTGCGGTATCTGGGTGTTTGGTTGGCTACGTGCGGAGTCTTCCCAGCCCTGAGTATCAACATAACCTGGCTGTTGAATAACCAGGGCGGTGATTCCAAGAAGTCTGCCGGAATGGCGCTGCTTGCGGTTTTCGGGCAGTGTTCAAGCTTTGTGAGCAGTGCTGTGTTTCCCAACTCCGAAGGGTGGGTTTTCCGTCTATCTTAATATGTGGGAAAGAACCCGGCTAATCTCTGCTCTCTGACCACAGTCCAATTTATATTCGCGGATGTGCCATTGGATGTGGCTTGACGGGGTGCATTGCGATCATGGCTCTGGGACTATATGCAAAACTGACCCTGGAGAATGAGAAGCGGGACAGGATGTATGGTACTGTGTCCAGAGACGTTCATGTCGATGTGACGAGAGATGGAGATAAGAACCCTCAATTCCGCTATTTGACTTGAGTGTAGTTAGCTCCGAAATGACACCCTGAATAATAATCCTTACTATTTTCATTCGTACATACTTCGTAAGTTGGACGTGGTTGATGTCAATAAGATTTGTTCCACCGTTCCCCACTGTGGAGACGCAGAACCCTTGCCAATTCGGGTAAGCGTGTGACAGGAGATCACCTCTCTTCGGCTATTCCAGTATCTCCCATATTCTTCCTCAACCATTCATCAACCTTTACGACGAAGAGTAAGAGGAAATGCCCCGCCCTTCTCGAAGCAGAGCAGCCCCCGAGTACAACTATCAACGGGCATACAAAGCATGTATCCCCTGCCGTCAGAGAAAAGTTAGATGCGAGTTAGACCCAGCGCGTCATCAGCAGCCGTGCAAAAGATGCGGGAAATTAGATCTTGAATGCCGTTTTACCACAAAGCAGCCCTGGTCAAGGAGGAAAACAGGTATGAGGGCGGTCCATTTTGCAAAAGTACGTCCAATTAACGGAGATCAGAGTCGATCAGGAGGAATTCACGTACTACTGCTCAGATATCGTCAGAACAGGGTCAGGAAGATACATGCATAAGCTGGCCGCTACATTCTGAGACTAGTGAAGGAGAGCAGTTGTACCCGGAAAAAGAATCCGCAGATGGGATTTCTACCACGGTCCTGCAGAAGAAGGTTACCAGCGGCCACGACGCGTTGGATATTCTGTTCGATGCAGCACTTCAAGAAAGAGAGATACCTACACCCCCCACAACCATTCCGGACACAGCGTCCCAAGTTAAGGAAGATGATGTGCTAAAAATCTGGGAGCGTTGCCGCTTTGTCAAGGGCGGGTGGCTCGCTGCGCACGAGGCAGTCTTCCTAATGGATACGTTAGTCGGACACACCTACTTTTGCCATGTAGGCCAATCTGACCACTAATAGGTTCTTCAAGAACATGGCCCCCGCGTCTCCCATTGTGACTGATTTCTTTGCTTCTCGTAATACCCACTATTGGTTGATCACCCAAGAACCCATGCTGTGCTGCACCATCCTTATGATATCTGCGCGGTATCATACCATCCCAGGGCCCTTTGGTATATCCCGAGGATTTATCATCCATCACAGATTGTGGCAACATTGCCAGCATCTCATATTACGGATCACCCTAGGACAAGAGAAAATCTCCAAAGCAAAGACAAGACACCTAGGGACGATCGAGGCGCTTCTCCTCCTCACAGAGTGGTATCCTCGAGCTTTACACTTTCCTCCGGAAACTGATGGGTGGGATTCGGACTTGATGTATACCACACCTAATGATCGAGATCCACCTGCTGTCACGGAAGAAATGCCGATACAAGAACGTTGGGAGCAGGATGTCATAGAGCCGACACGACGGTCGGATCGGATGTCGTGGATGCTTGTAGGCTCTGCACTGGCCCTTGCGCACGAGCTCGGAGTGTTTGATTCGAGAGAACAGCCTAGTTTCCCCAATGGCCCGGATGTGGGAGCATATATGAAGCACCTGGAATTCAGACGCCAACGTCTCCCAGCGCTGTTATTTGTTGTTTCGAGCCTATTGGCCTCTCGAATCGGTTGTCCACCCATCATGTCTGATAAATATAAGCCAGGAAACCTAGATAACATTTTGTTGGTCGATCCGCAATGGACAAACTTTATGGCCTCGTGGGTATATTTGACTGGTTTCGTCCGAATTATCGGGGAAAGGTTCCTTTTGGAAGCCAGGGATAACGAGCATCGAGGCATTGATTTCGAATCATTGGAACAGTTCAAGGACCAGCTTGATACGTGGAATGGAAATCATCGACAAACCGGGAGTGAGTTCTACATTTGAAATCAGACTGCAGGTGGACTAACGTTGTCTCAGACTTCCACTATGATGATATTTTACACATCGAGTACGAATATCTGAGGGTATTTACCAACTCCCTTGGAGTACAGGGAATCGTTGAACGGGTGTTATCAGACACTATACCACAAAAGACTATCGACGAGACATTCATTTCACGAGCACGCCAAATCAACATTAGCAGGAATGAGTACGACTTCATCGAAGAAGTAATTGATGGCACCTGTGCCATACTTTCGCGCATCGTGTCAATATCCCAGACAAAGTCACTCCAGTACTTTCCCATCCGAATCTTTTTACGCATGGTCAGCTCGTCGGTCTTCCTCCTCAAGGCTCTCTCCTTGGGAGTGCGAACGTCAAAACTGCAGGAGTCACTACATCTGCTCGACCAGGCTATTGTTGCCCTACAGTCTAATCAACAAGACGACATCCATCTTGTCTCGCAATATGCATCCCTACTGCAAATTCATGTTTCTCGATTACGGCAGACATTTGCCAAATCGGGCCGGTTGGAAAACCAGAATGGACATAGTCAGGAGGATGCTCCTGATACCGACAGAATAGATCAACCGTTTAACGAAGAAACTCCCTGGGATTCGAGCATGATCGACTGGGCCAACCAAATCGATCACCCTGGGGACTGGCTGTCACTTCCGTTGGATCCACTGATGGCACCGTTTGGATCGTGGGACGGTGTACCTACGGATTTAGATTCAGGGTATTTGGACTTGGACTTTATTTGGAATCTACCGCCTTGACGAATTGACGAGTGCTCCGAGTGAGGAAACTGTAATCTCCGGCAGGAGCAATTCATGCCTTCCGATATAAAGACTAAGAAGGGCCGTCGGTATGAATTGAAGGGAGGTGCATAAGTGCATAATATAGGGATGGCATTGCCCGGGGCTCTTGAGAGATCTACATACCCGGTTAGAAAATAATTGGAGGCAGTCGGCCCAAAGTCCGCCCGGATCTCTATGTTACTCCGTACTCCGTGCAGGTCTTAGATCGGAGATACTGTACGGGGTATCAGAACCCTAAAATCCCCGAGCGACTGCGGAGCTATGCAGTTGATATAAAATGCTACAAGAGTGACCCTATTCACCATGCATTATTCCATTCAAAAACATTACAATGTCCACCATGGAACGCTATCCCCTCAGTGGGTTGTCCATTCTGATTGTTGGTGGAGGTATTGGGGGTCTCACGTTTGCGATTGAGGCGCATCGCAAAGGCCATGATGTTCGCGTATTAGAGAAGCGTCCCAACTTTAGCGGATACGGTAAGTGGAAGTGAGCTGCGCACATAATACACCAATACTAATCTCTTGAAAGGTGACCTTTTATTATTGGAATGCAATGCCCTACAAGACCCAGCGAAACGTGAAAAATAATGACGGAGCCTGAATTGGAACTTGGCCTTTGGGTGATGGTCAGAATGCATCCTTGTCCTTGAACCGCTCGGAACTCCATACTCTGCTGTGTGAGTATATTCAGGGACTAGGAATTCGGGTAGACTTCTCAGCCGCTATGGATAACTATTTTGAGACGAACAATGAGGAAGGCGTCATCCTTACTGATGGACAGAAGCTCACGGCCGACATAGTTGTCGCTGCTGATGGGGTTGGTTCTAGATCTTGGTCCTTAGTCCTGGGTGAGAAGGACGTTGTCATTGGCTCGGAATTCGCCTGCTATAGGGCAACTTTTCCAGCTGGTGAAGCTTTGAAGAACCCCATCATTGCAAGGGAGTTTGAGAATCAGCCTGACCGTGCGTCGATACACATCGGACCTGGTGCGCATATGGCCGTGGGGAAAACTGAACTGCAGATGTGTTAAATATTGACACACCGGGTATGTTTTTTTTTTTTTTTTTTTTTTTTTAAAAAAAAAAAAAAAAAAAACTATAAGCTGCACACCTACTCAATGTGTATTCTAACCAACTCAAAACATAGGACGATTACAACGCAGAAGAGAACTGGGACAAAACCGTACCTACGGACAAAGCCTTGCAGTACATAGAGGGCTGGGATGCGTTCTTGGTCGAGCTCGTCAAAGAAACTCCGAACAACCGCTGCACCGACTGGAAATTGCTCTGGCGCAATCCCCAACAGAAGTGGACTTCTCCTGGTGCGCGAGTTTTCCAACTTGGCGACGCTGCCCACTCCTTCTTGCCGACCTCGGGGAGCGGGGCAGCAATGGCCATGGAGGATGCGTATTCTTTGGCAACGTGCTTGCAACTGGGTAGAAAGTCGGGTATCTCATTGGCTGTGAGGGTTCATAACCACCTACGGTAGGCACACACACACACACACACACGGGGCCATACAACAAATGAAACATACGCTAACCAAGCATCTCCGCAGGTTCGGGCGCGTATCCTGCGCTCAAAAGATGGGCTTCCACCACCGAGAGAAATTCCACAACACAGACTGGGATGAGGTTGCCAGGAATCCGAACGTACTCAGCAAGACTACTGCGGACTGGACCATGCGCCATGATCCGGAGCAATACGTCTACGACAACTACGGCAGCTGTACAAACCATATCCTCACAGGGGCATCGTTCGAGAACACCAATATGCCTCCCGACTACAGGTATAAACCTTGGACTGTCCAGGAGCTTATGGAGGCATTGGACAGACATGAAACAATTGTCGATGAGGGTGATTGGAGTTAAGCATATGCCTATTGTCGGAGGGAAGACGATTGGGATTGCGGTGTATATTTACAATGATTCTGTACGATTCATAAGGAAGCTAAATTATACTAACAAATCTTCTGATCTAATTTCATTTGGTTTATGTTGATCGAGAACCCGCTGCAAGACAATCGTCATTTGAGCTAAACTATATATGGGGTAGTGCATCGTGATAACAAAGGCACGAGCGATCTTGCGGTAGATCTTTCTCCTCTCTCAACCACCACAATGCATCTCCCATCCGTTGTCGCCGTCGCGCTGGCAGCCACTGTCAGCGCCAGACTCACCGCTAATTCTATACAAGCCAAAATCGATCATCTCACCAGTCTCACATCAAAGGCTGACGGCCCAATGATGAGAGCGAGTGCTCATAACTCCCACTCCAGAACACTTCCTGTATATCCTTAAATATCCAAGTTTCTTACTGCCATGTTTCTGGACACTAATGTAAATATACTCACAGCAAGTCGAAGACACTCTCAAATCTCGTTACAACCATGCAAATCGACGTAGACGAGTTCCAACAATCTACCATCGCTTTTAACAATTGCATGTATACACCCGACCCCGAGGGATGCATGGATTACCTCGAAGAAAACCTCGAAGACCCAAGCATGTCTATCGGAAAGGGACCTATATTTCCTGAAGCTGGACAGTAGGCAATCTGCACTGCTTTCCGCGAGGTACGTCTACAAATCCTGTACACAAGACACAAGACATAACTGACAAGATACAATAGTTCGCACTCGTGCAGAAGCGGTATATGGATTCTGTCCGTAGCAACCGTGTTTTCATTCGCAAGAGCCCTCATTGTCCGACTATGAGCAGATATCTTCGAGAGTTGAAGGGAGCTGTTCATAAATTTGACGCTGGGGTTATTCAGCTCGTCCCTAGCTGCAGGTCTGATATTCGCTGGTACGGATGGCCAATGGTGCATGTTGTGAATATCGTTGTTAATAGGTATGAATGATGTGTCTGGTGTATAACCTATGCTTCAGGATAATATGTTGCTATGCGGGTACATTGAAGATTGCACTGCGCTCCGAAGCCGGTTATGTACAACTGATCTGATCAAAATGGCTCCAATCGAGAATATGTGTGCATCACCGACCTGAACCCCTCGAATGATCCTGGTGTTCTTCAAGAGATCACCGTAATCGAGGTTGATCTTTTAGATCTACAGGATCTACAACTGTGTATATGCCAACCAACACATAAATCACAAGATTAAAGGCATATATGCTAGCCAACTGACTATGGAATTAGTTCTTCAATGAACGCAAGGAGTGTCTGAATGGAATTGAGGAAAATGCTTCGCCCTCGGACGATTATACTCCTGAACAGATTGTGGGTTATTTTAAGGACTTTTATGCAGCTTTTGAGGGGCTTCATGAGGGGGTTGCTGAGCGGATTCCTAAGTATAGTGGTGATATTGCAAACTATACCAGTGAAATGCAGGATGCTGTAAAAAAAACGTTACAAATTTTTATGGATAGGTGATTGAAATGAATGTCTCATGTCCTGTACGAAGATAGAGTAGAAGCATAGTTTACTGTCATTCCATCATGGCTCATACATTCCGATATATGCCAGCCCGCATGTCTTTTTAGTTCTTTTTTGAGAATTTTTGCTTGTAGTGTTGCTCTGTTTATATCAAAATAGAGACATGATAATAAATAAACAGATTAAAAAGAAAAAAGGTCCCCTCCACACACTTTTTAATTGCTTCCATTCATCATCACGACATCTCCCATCTATGCCCTCGACATAACACCCCAAGCACGGATCTTGTTGTCGGTGTAACCAGCGAACAGAGTCTGTCCGTCAGCGCTCCAGGCCAGGGAAACACACTCGGGCTCACGGCTCTTCTTGCCCTTCTCGATGTACTCGGGCTTGAGCTCGTCGACCTTGCTCTTCTTCTCGAGGTCGAAGATGGTGATGCTGGTGGCGGTGGCAGCGCAGAGCCAGTAGCGGTTGGGGGAGAAGACGAGGGCGTGGATCTCATCGCCGGCGTGGAGAGAGTAGAGGTGCTTGGACTCGTTGAGGTCCCAGAGCATGGTGGTACCGTCCTTGCCGCCGGAGGCGCAGAGAGAACCGTCGGGGGAGATGGTGACGGTGTTGATGTAGCCGGTGTGACCGATGTGGTCGGTCTGGAGACGGCAGGAAGCGAGCTCCCAAACCTATTCAAGTCATTAATATCTTTTTCGCAATTTCCGCATACGAAAAAAATTATAATAATGTAAAAAAGTCCCTCAGGCATTATGGTGAATGTTTGTCTCATGGCCAGAAGGCTCTGAAGTAGCAAATACGTAGATATGCAAGCATCTTTGGGACTCTTCGAAATCGAAAACAGGATGTAGAAACGTACCTTGACAAGCTTGTCCCAGCCAGCAGAGACGATGACGGGGTTCTGGGGGTTGGGGCTGAAGCGCACGCAAGAAACCCACTCGGTGTGGCCCTTGTCGGTGATGGTGTACTTGCAGTCACCCAGGGTGTTCCAGAGCTTGATGGAACGGTCACGAGAACCGGAGACAATCTGGCGGTTGTCGGCGGAGAAAGAGACGGAGAGGACGTCGTTGTTGTGGCCGACGAAAGTGCGGGTGGTGGCACCGCTGGCGAGCTCCCAGAGACGGAGGGACTTGTCCCACGAGGAGGAAAGAGCGTAGGCACCGTCAGAGGAGATCACCTATATCGTCCGTCAGCCTTTGTTTTCTTTCGCTTTTTTGCCTTGATTGGTTCTCGTTTCGCTCTCGCGGCTCGAATACAGTGGAATGGGGAATCGTACACAGTCAGAGACGATGTGAGAGTGACCCTGGAGGCTGCGCTTGGGGTAACCGTAGGCCTGCTCGTCGCGGGTAAGGTTCCAGATGATCAGGGACTTGTCGCGACTGCCCGAGAGCAGCATGTTGGGGCTAATCAAAAGATCTCAAGTCAGAATCCATATCCAAAATTTCCACGTATTCTCCATCGCAAATTTTTCCCGTGTATTTTCTCTCTTTTTCTTTTTTTTTTTTTTTTTTCTTCTTTCCTCCAGCAATTGCAGTTTCGACGTACTTCTCCAAAGAGGTAGCCAGGGAAGTAACCCAGCCATTGTGACCCTCGAGGGTGCCGCGAAGGACCAGCTGCTCAGCCATGATCGGAGTCTGGGAGACGATGAAGGGACCGCGAAAGGTGAGAGGAGGAGGATGAACGCGGGCGGAGCTATTGTCGTTGACTCTGGGGCTGGGATAAAATCACAGCAGTTTCGACGAGGCGAGCAGACAAGCTGCGTGCCCGCCCGTGCCCTAAACCACCGCCTGTGGGGACGTAGCCCTAGCCTAAGCGAGTCACGTGATTCTATACAGATTACCCTAAATGTACGACAACAACGGCAATGAATACTGAGAACGTACGGAGTACTGCTAAACGATAAATGATACAATAATATTCAATGACGGAGAATTACTATACAATCATGCATAAACAGTATCAAAAGTCACATAGTCTTATACGCGGTCCTAATGCACCGATTATCTCAAGAGCATCTCTGGCAGACTCGCAGATCAAGAAAACACCTTGATATTCGGCATCCTCCCCAAGCCTCCACCAGCAGTCTTCTTATTCTTTGCAGACTCAAACCCCTTTGCGCTCTTATCTCTCACATGCTGCCTCAACAGCCTCAAAACCTCCGACTCCGCCCACCGCGACGGAACAGGCCGATACGCAGCCCTGAAGGCGCCATGAGTCTGCGCCCACTCGCCGCTCTTGGCTCCCGTGCGCTTCCAGGTCTCCGTGACGGTGTCTTGGGTCTGCGTCTGCTGTTCTGCGAGCTGGCCGTCAGTGGCTGCAGACTCGGCAGGTGGGTCCTGCGTGGCCCAGTAGTAGATGTCCCAGTCGTTCTCGTCGAGGAAGCGATCGTACTCCTCAAGTTGCTGGGTTGTCATCTCGGGGAGATAGACGTCAGCAAAGGTAGAAAGCAAGAGGTCGGATTCAAGAATTCCGCGTTTGCGGCTCTGATCTGTAGTCACTCGTCAACACCCATTCAACCCAAGTCACAAGGTCCAATGGAAGGGAACATACACAACAACCTAGCCCTCCTCGTCGCCGCATCCTCCCCCTTCCTCTTCAACGGCTCAACCTTAAATTTAATCCCCTCCATCTCCCCAACCCCGAGCTCCGGCTTCTGCGCCCCAGATTCCTGCCGTCCACCCGTGAAATGCTCAACCCGTCCGGGATACGGATCCGCAGGTCTGTAGTTTGGATCGACCGAGCTCAGCATCTCCGGAGGCGCGCTCTTCGCGCCGACTTTCGGGTAGTCGCCGGTCATGGTGGAGGTGGTGTTGGGGATGGCTTGGTTAGGGGGCTTAGAGGTTTGGTTTTTGCGATGCTCGGGGGCGAGCGATGTGTCCGGGCGTAGTCTTTTGTCGTTTTCATGGTCGCTGTTGCGGATGGTTGTAGTGGTGAAGGTGCGGGTGAAGGGGAGGTTGGTTGTTGCCGTCGAGGGACGGAGGAAACGGGTGACGAGGCGTGGTGTGGACATTTTGATATCAAACACTCTCACTGAATCTTAATGTTCAGTGTCAATTGGGAGTGTCGAGAATGAGGAGATGAATAAACGTGCCCCAGGTTTGGCCGAGGATGGCGGGATTGACATCATCCGGAGTTCATGCTGCAGTTTGTTTGTAATGTTTGCATAGTCTGGCCAACGGAGGCCGGCGGATTACGGACCCGCTCTATACAAGTACTAACAGGATATTGAATTCGATAGTTATGGCATCGCATTGCGGGTTTCTTAAAGAGTAAATATGTCAAACGGTAATGATAAACTGGGCCACGAGTATTACTCCGAGAACCAGAGCTTCATAATCATGATTTTAAACAAATATATCCGAGAGTATTCAAGCCCATGTATTCAACAAGAATACAAACTCATATTCTGTCATAAGACAAGGCAGGAAAGGAACAGTTATTATCATCAACACATATTATCGTCCACCCCGAATAACCCAGCCCATCAATCAATCTAGATAAGGTGCTTGGATCTGTTCCAGTTAGCCATCTATAACCCCAACATAGCCGACAGGCCCAAGGGAGTCTAAAGGAAAGAACAGACCTAAAGTAAGCCCGCAGATAAACAACCTGCCAAGCCCCCAGCCCCATGAGCATCCCCATCGTCCCAAACGCAAACCACTTAACTCGCTCATTGGTACTCTCGTTGGTATCCCGCAGCTTCTGCTCCCGCGCACGCAGGTACTCCATCTCGTTCACAACCTCGGCTACCATTTCTTCAATGCGGCGTAGTTCGGTCTCGACGGGCTTGAGCTTCTCTTGCGCTTGGATGCTGGACCAGTCGCGGGCGTCGGCGCCAACGTCGATGTCGAGTTCGATAGAGCGGTAGGGGTTGGTGACGGCGTCTGCATCATTTATCAGTATACTTGCTCGCGCGTGTAGATATAGTTGGGGATGGAGGACGTACTGTGCGAAACGAGCTGGTTCTCAAAGCACACATCAAACGCGATGTCCGCGGGAGAGGTGAAGGCCTGACGAGTCTCGCCGGTGACGTCCTTCGGACGGCCGTGGTCGTTGCCAAGAGCATCCTTGATCTATATCATATCACTCCATTAGCATCGTCCCTCCGATTACTCCCAATGGCGTCCCCCGAAAAGGCACGGGGAAAAACGTACGTGCATGTTGACCATCTGTCCATCCCCCCTATTCCCATCAACAATTGCCGTCACCACGACCAACTGATCCTTCAGCACAAAGTTCCGTATGCACCGTTCATTCTTTGAGCTGTGGCCGGAGACAGCGGGGAGATCGAATCGGAGCGCCGATGTCAGCTGCGCGAGGATGAGGAGGGAGAGGAGCGGGCGGAGAAGTGATTTTAGCGTGAACCCCATTTTTGCGTTGGTGAATTGGTCTAGTTCATGGAGGTTAGAAAAGAGAGAAAAAAGATACGGGGCGGAGAAGAATTGGATTCTCGATCGGTAGACCCCGTCGGAGACACGTACTCTGTTCGAGGCCGGAGGAACTGTTTTGGTGATGCCACGCCGCTGCTAAGGGGGTGGAGGAATAATGTTCCGGGCGGATTTCCGCTCGCTACAACTCTATACTCCGGAGCAGTATTACAATCTATGGACGAACATTATAGCAATGGAAATAATAACTGATAAGTCGTGATTCTCGAATTGGAGAGAACGAATAAACTCCTATATACAGGTTGGTAATATAACAAGGAAATTGAAACAGTAAAGAAGGAACAGTCCACCCAATGCTGAAACCCAAGATATTCCCGCTGTTTCTGATCAAATCCAGAAGGCCAAAAGCATTAGAGATTAAAGGAAATAAGAAAATTAAAGAAAGTAAGAAGGTATTAGCGCGGCCAAAATCAGATATATCAAAATCGTGGTGAGCCATAAAAGAGAAGGGATGGGAAAAAAGAAGACAAGAAGCCGAAAAAGAAATGGCCCAAATATAATCGTACTGGTTCGGACGCTCCAAAACGCATGACAGCCATAGACACAGAGAGCCTCGACACATATACAAGAAAGGGGGAATAAACAAGAAAGGAAACTCGTCAAGGCAAAAAGGTCAAATCAAGCTTCAACCTTCTTTCTCCGCACGAATAACCGGGAGATACCATTCGAGTCCTTAGGCTTGCTCGTTGCAAAAGCTGGAGGTGCCCGAGGAGGCTCTGGAGGCCCGGTATTCTTGAGAAAGTCAGCCAAGTCGCCGGTATCGGTCTGTCTCTTGGGCATGGCTGTCCCATGAGTGACCTGCACTGTAGCTGGTTTGTTCCCACCATTTCGCTCCATGCCAACCTTGCTGGCATAATCCGACTGTCCCGAGGGACGAGGATCAGTCTGGGCGGAGTGCAGAGATGTCTTGGAGGTTTTCGAGGTGGGTGATTTTTCTGCGTTGTTGCGGAGGAAACGGGCCTTCATGGCAGATGCACTAGTGAGACTGCTTGGAGATTTGCTCGAAGGAGCGGTCACGTTGGTCGTGGCAATTGGCTGCGGAGTCGAATCAAAATCAGGAGGAGGCTCGCTGCGCAGGAAATCAACCAGGCTTTCCTCCTTACGCTGAGGCTTCTCTTCAAGTCTCAGGAGCTCCTCCAGCTCTTCATCGTCGTCATCATCAATAGCATACGGATCCCGGACCCGTCGTTGCTTCCGGACAGGCATCGGGTCATCGTCGAATGCCTTCGCACCACCGGAGGGAGCCGATGTGGGCGCAGGAGCATCTGCTTTGCCGTTGGCGCGGTTGGACGAGTCCAAGAGTCCCGTGCGGGAACCCAGCGAGGCGTGAGACTTGGTAGCCATCGAGCCATTGGGGGTACTCTCGCCGGAAGCCCGGGAAGCAGAGTTGTTCATGTCATCGGAATCCATTGTATTCCGGAATGGTGCAACGGAGCGGGAAATGCGATGAGATCCAGGCGTAGGCGGGCCCTCACGGATGAAGTCAATAAGCTCGGACGTCTGCTCTCCTCTGGGAGCCACAGCGGAACGAGCCTGCAACCGTGGACCAGAGGTGCTTCTTGTCGAGTTGGACAAACCGCTACCCGGCCTAATGAACTTCTTGGAGATCTCCGTAGCATCGGAGAACCGACGCATGGGTTTCGAAGGGGCGTCGGGGCTCTTAGTAGCTTCTCTTGCACTAGCAGGGCCATCAGGTCCGCTCGACTTCACAGAACTAGCAAAGTCGCGAGTCGAATCGGCCGCAGGCTTCGCATCCTTAGGCGACGAGAGACCCTCACTGGCTGCAGCAATCGGCTGAAACTTGGATACTGGTCTGGCAAGTGACTTGGAATTCATCTTCGGGCCTAGATCCCCGGGAGGACCAGTGCCCTTCAAGAAATCTGCCAAATCCGCCGTGCTCGAACGATTGGCCTTCCAACGAGGCGAATCGGGTTCCTCCATGTCCCTCATGTTTTTGGGCGTCAAGGTGTAATGAATCGTTTCATCACTTTGGATAAGCTGGTCCAAGCCTGGCGAATTCCTGCTACCACTCGATGGTCGGCTAGTCTCAGAAGAACTGCGAATACGCGGAGACGCGGATTCACCGCGCGGCGATCGGCCAACCATGCCTTTCAGCTTATTCGAGACCTGAGAGCCGGATGACCCTGCAGTAGGCGGGCGCTTTTCACTGTTGCTGTCCGACTTGGAAAGCGTCGATAATTGTCCGGGAACTCGCTGGACGGAAGCCCGGTTGGATGTAGCAAAAGCCGGAGAGGACCGGCCAGCGCGCTCAGCTGATGACCGTCTAGGAACAGAAGGCGCAGGGCAAGCTCCCTCGTCGTCGTCCTCATCGTCAAGAGCAAACCAGGTCTTTTCAATAGTCTTCTTCGCATCGTCGGCCGCTTTTTGTGCGTCGGTGGAGTGGCCGTCAGCCCCTTGCGTCGGAATGGGTACCTCGATCTCTGCCGGCACGCCAGGCGCACTGGACGCCGAAGCAGAGAGGGACTTTTTCGAGTCGTCACTAGCCTTACGCCGTGGGCGCTGGATGGTCGAAGTTGGCCTAGACGTCCCCCGATCTTCGATGATCTCAGTCATACCACGCTGGGTCTCTTCGTTCAGATACGCCGTTTCAGCACTGCCAGGCCGACTGACCTCAACCTCGACCGATGCACCTGACAGAGAAGGAGCCATGATAGAGTGGCGTGCAGTAGGTGTCTTCGCCCCTTCGGAGTGACGATGTTCGGTTGAGAATTCAGTCGCCGTGGGCGTGGAGATCGCCAGACCGGTGGATTCAGGATCAACAGACTCATCCTGCTCGTACATGGTCTCCAACCGGCGTCGTTCCTCCGACGGAGTGGGGGACACAATATCTTGAGCATCCTCCTGTTTATTGGCACCCGTATCTACGGGTAGCGCAGCCTCTTCTTGGGCTGCCACAACGTCCAGAGGGAAGTACGAATTGTTAGGCAGCGAGCGCGAACGGGAATGGCGGTTCAGCTTTGGACGGGACTCAGGGCCAGCCACAGGGGAACTTGCCACGGAGCGAGATCGGGGAAAGGAAGGAGACGAGAGTACCATGAGACTTCGTGGACGCACTTTGTGGGCCACAACAGCCTCCATAGTCTGAATCTCGCCTTCCGGTTCGGCTGAGAAACCCGGGATAGAGATTTCCTTGATGTCGTGCTCCGACATGGGCAAAGGAATAGACGCTGGGTCAATCTCTTCCTCGTGCGCTTCGGTGGTCTCAAACGAGGTAACCGAACGCGCGGGAAGCTCATCGATAGTGATGACACTACTCTTGCGGCTGCTCGCCAGTGTGGATGCAATGCCACGGCGACGGAAAGACTCTCGCGAGAGCGTACGGGACAAATTCGGGGTGCGCATTCGTTTCCTCCACGTGCGCCAGAGCCGGCCCAGGGTGGCGTTCATCGCCAATTTTTCCATGTCATAATCTTCAACGACCAGACGATCGATGCGGCCGCGTTCTGCGCCGGATTCGGCAATCTCGTCGTGCTCGAGGCTGAGCTTAGTCGACAACCGAGACCGGGCTGTCTCACCGGCAATGATCAAGGCCTGCTCGCCCAGATGCTCGATAATTGAAGTAAGAAAGATGGCCGCAGCCGGGGTGATGTTGTCGACATGACTGGCGAAGCGCCGTGGGGCGGTCTCCGTCTCTGCCAGACCATCGCGGACGATGTGCTCGTCCTCCTCGTCCTCCTCCATGTCACCCAGGCGGGTGTAGACCATACAGCGTAGTCGAGTACGCTTCCACGATCGGACAAGATCGAAGTCGCCGGTAGGTTCCTGACCACCACGGAATTCAAGATGCTCATCACCCTCACCACCCATGTATTCACTCAATTCATCATCAGCGGCAGACACGACTTCTTTGGCGAGGCGAGGTTTCAGCACTTCAGCGACAGCGGGTCGGATACTGGAGAGCTGTGTGGATTTGGAGACGGCCAGGATATTGAAAAGCAGATGGTCGAGGAAACCGTTTAGATGCGAGAGGGCTTCTGCTGTGACCAGCGCATTGGCAGAGTCACCATTGCCTTCCCCATCGTGGTCATCGGCGACGAAATCGACTGTGTTGAACTCCTGGTCCGCGGTAATGATCTGCGCAGCGGCGGACGAGGCAATGAAGGCTGGCTGAGGGGTCACGGGAGGCGGGAGGAGGAGATTGATCCGTGGGAGCTGGCCATCGCTTGACATGCTCGTGCTGCGAGAGCGTGAAACAGACCCGAAGTCGAAAGGTTCGGGGGTTTTGCTAAGAGGGGGCATCCTGTGGCACCTGCGACGTGGAATCGCAATAACACACAGAAGAATTCCTTTTTTGTCTTGTTGTTCTTCAGTCTTTATATAAGAACAATTCGATCTGAGCTCAGAATTGGAGAAGCTTCGTAAGCACGGTCTAAAAACGCCCGGTCATTCTAATTGCGAGGACGAAACAGAGTCAGTCAGCTTCAAATTCACAGTCACTTGAACACCAATACAAATACGAACCCGTGAGATTATATGAGAAGTGGTAAGAAAGGATTATAACCGTTTCATGTCCAGCAGAAGAGGAGAAGAAAAAGCAATGAACGTTTTGGAATCCGGGGAATTTTTGTGACTTGCAGAGAGAATGTGACGGCCGTCGTGGGGCGTGGACTGAAGAACGTGATAAAGAAGGAGAAGGAAGAATCCAAAAAGAACAAAGAATCGAAGAAGAAAAGAATGAAAGAAGCAATGAAAGAGAATATTCAGGAGAAAAAAACGAAGAAGGAAAAAAGAGATGAAGAAGGAAAGACGAAAAGAAAAAGACAACCCAAAGTTGGGGGAAATCAGGAGAGGGAAGTGGAGGTGCGGTTAGAGTTTCACACGATCGACGTACGCAGTAGTAGTATGTAAGTATACGGAGGGTACGGAGGAATATAGATCGAGTCAATATTTGCATTGGAGGTACAAGCAAGTATTTAATATTTATGAGAGAGAACAAGTATTTCCAATGTCAACCAAGCCAAGTGCCATGGGTAAAAAAGCAAAAAAGAAGCAGGTGTTGGGACTACCAAGCACTGACTGTAGATGGTCTCTGCTCCACTGGTCCAGGTCAGGGGCATACTTACATAGTAACTTTGAATCCCAGGGGCCACCCTATTCCCACTGCACAGTCAATGATACTCTACACAGTACTCCGTATATACTACTATGCAGAATTCATAAATTTATAATTCAATTACTAAAATGATAAATATTTCCATCCCAACGGGATAATCTCTCTTGTGCGAGTTCCCATGTAGCACTACATACGTAGTCGGCTCTCTCCTACTGCAATGGCCACTACTGCCCCGCACCGCCAATAGTTCTTGTCCATCAACCCTGGAACCATGGATTTTATTCCATATCCACGGGTTCCAACACAGACCAGGGGAAATATTCTGCACAAGAACTCTTTCATCTTTCTTCCAGAAAACTGTCAGTTCCTTATTCCTCCGATTGCTTTTCAATAGATAGAAGCTTGGCTGTGGATGCTGGCTGCATAGTACTCTGTAGTTGTCTGTCGTACAGAGGCTGGACTGTGCAGGACAAGTGACCCTGACTCAGTCGGGTTGCCAATGATGCAATGCTCGTATCCCGAATCCCCGGCGGGTACGGATACACGGTCAGTGTGTTGGAAATAGCATGTATGCAATGATCCCGGGAGTGATCCCGGTGGACATTGCGTTGAGTCTACCAATCTCTGCAAAGCCACATCCATCCTGGGCCCTGAATATTTCACCGCCCCAATCCCCCTCGGTCCACAGAACTCGAACTCCCTCGCCTCAAGCCCAACACCAACAACCGGATTCTCAGCAATCAAAGGGAAGTTAGCGAGTGCGCGCGATGTAATCCGACTCCAAGACAAATCAACAGTATCCAAATACGGGCATCAATCTCGTAGTGTCTCGAGTATCTCCTGCCATCGATCGCGAGATTCAGAGGTAAGACGGACCCATCGAAACGAAACAACACGGAGAGAATGGCCAACGCGACAAAGTAACGCCGCCAGATCATCCCTTGATACAAACATGTTGCTGAGTGTGACTTCCTGTAGTTGTGTTGGTGGTTGAAGAATATCCATATGCATGAGCCGCCTCAGAAACAATGCAGCGTCTCCCCCGATATCGAACGACATGGACAACTTCTGGAGATTCGGCGCATGCTGGATAAACGCAATCCCCATGTCCACGGCGACGCGAGACTCCATCTTGTAATCAAGCATCAACTCTCGTATGTGAACCCAAGCAGCGACGAAATTCCTTCCATGCAGATTCGGTAGATTCGATAACCGTCTTGGATCAATCCCACATCCACCACATCCACCATCTTCCGCCAAATCTACCAGAAACGACATCGTCGGTAGTCCCGTATCAGCAATAATATTCAACAGAATCGTGAGAACATCACTGCGCGTCAGGAATTGATCCTCGTATTTATCCTCCGACGTCATGGGATCATCAATCTGGAAAGAGGTGCAGTTAGCGCAAGATCTCAAGATCCTCTGCAGCTGCTGTACTCCATCCTGGCGAAGAGGATCCAGGAGATGACCGTCCGCATGTCGATTCCAGATGATTCCCTTGCCGTATATCGTATCCTCGCTAGTGACCAATAGCCGGTGGGCATATTGTCCTAGTCGCGGATTATCATAGAGTTGCTGGATCGAGGTGCTGGATGATATGATCGACCAGTTCAACGGGCAGGTTGCGGAACGGAGAGGCGGCTCTTTGTTTCCGGATGTAGGTTTTCAGCTTGTTCAACGATTTATGTATACGAGCCATTGTACGGAGGGATACCGGGTGTTGAGAAAAAGGGAAACAGGGGATGCCATATTGACCACGTCAAATGACTGCTGGTCTATGCTGTAGCTAAGGGCAAGGCTGACAAGGCTGAAACGGACCAAGCACTCCGAGGATAATAAATCAACACTCTATGCTGTCTAGGCTAGCTTCAATATACTTGACATCACTTCGTAAAAACCGAAAGAAACCCGCTAATGTTTTCAACACTATTCACAAAACGAGAACCCGAAATTTTTAGTCAATGTTAATGGACCTTCCAATTCTCCAGGGCATATGTGACTCCTCCGGCAAAAAAGCTCAGCTCATCCGCCTCCACGTCCACGTTGCCTTGGGCCAATCGCTCCACAAGCAGCCTTTGGATCCGGTCCATCAAGCTCAAATTATGGCTTTCTAATGCCTTTGTCTGCGGCGTCAAACCCATCTTTTGTGAGCTGAGCGCCACCAGCTCTTCGAATTCGTCGGGTACAAGCAGGTTGCGAAATACTCCAATCACATGGTTCAGCGCATGGTCCATGTATACCCCATCGCTGCAGTTCGTCTCCAAATACGGAGTCTCTGCTTGTCCCAATCGAATGTCATCCACCAAGGCACGGAGCCGCCCTTTGTACTGGGAATCGGCAATCTCTTTAATGCCGTTGACGTATGCCACAAACAACTGCCTGTCCACATCCACCATGTCCCCTGGGTATTCCTCAGGATCAATGGAATTTCGCCAATGTTCCTCGGTCGATTCGATTGCGGCCGGCTTTTCTCCGTCGAAAGTTTGGAGGCTGCCGGAAGACCGCGCCATCTCCATGAGCTCATGGCAGGTCAGCCCAGTGCCAGGCCCTTCGTCTTCTTCGAGCTCAGGCGCTTCGATGTACTGCACATTCGGATCAAACCGAACTATCGACTCAAACGCGATGAATGAATCATCGAACATTCCGTCCTCGTCTTCACTGATAATTTCGGACATGGCATCGTCGGTGTCCCAGCAAATAGACACTTCGCACAACTCTTCGTCTTCTTCTCCTTCGGACACAGTCTCGTATTCGCAATCAAACGCATCGGTCCCATAGCCTGATTCCGACTGCGCATCCTCTATTTCAAGCTCGGTCTCTGGCTTCTTCAAGATAGATTTCAAATATGGGCGTAATTTTGACTCTGATGAGGGTTCCTGGCTCGGGGCAATCGACGTGTCCACCGTAGTCGGATTGCTTGAGACTATCGAAACCTCATCGGAAGCATAGCTGCTGTCCTGGGAGAGAGACACTTCGAGATTCGAAAATGCAGAAAGCGACTCCCAGGACTTTCTGCTCAAGGTGGTTGGTTCGCCCATTTTGAAGAATCTGGGAATCCGTGTCCTAGGACAACGGTCTCTAGGTAACGTGAGAACTAGGGAAAAAACGTAAAAGGCGTAACAAACTACTTAGGTTGTTCGTGTTGTTTTGTTCGACGTAAGAAGATTGTTGAGTTTTGTTTTTCTGAGAATCAAATGGCTTTGATGGCCTCCAGTAAACCGATATAGGTCCATTATGGAAGCGCTGACGTGAATCGGAATTCGTTTAAGGGAGAGCGACGACGAGGGAACCCCCGACCTTAATGCACTTAAAAGCCATGACTCAAATTCCTGATTCTTGTAGATTGTTTCTCGTTCTTGCGTAAGCGACACGGTTGGATCTGCTTTTTTCCTTTCAACGATTCGAGATATACCGCTCCGAAGTAATACATGTAGATCGTGAATCTGTTGACGTCGAACGAAGGAATCCGGAGCGGAGAGGTGTCGATATTCAGGGCTGAGTAGTCGAAGACCACGAACGCGCTGCGTCTCTGGTTATCCGTCTTTGACTCGTCTTCAAAAGACAAGAATCGATCGTGAAAACGTGTGGTGAGATTTCAAGGGCAACGGTAGTAGAGTGTTGGGTCTTATTGTGTCATTCCCACTTGTGCGTGGGATTCTGACACGAATAGAGGCGCCGCGGGGAAGACCGGGCGAGGTGTAAAAATAGAAAAAGTGACTTCTAACTCCGATTAAGAAGCAGGGGTGTTTTAATAAAAGCGTTGGACACTCAAACAATAACAATAGATGGTAGTAGAAGTAGCACGGTTAACGGTGCTGGAGAAAAGGAAAGGAGAAAGGGAAGGCGAGGGGGCGAAATCGGATCGCTCAGCTTCCCGTCATCGTCACCTGACCTGTGCGTCTTCGGCATTCCGGAACAGGTTTAGCCGGGTTCATGCTGAGTCAGATCAATGATTCCGTGTTTGGGAGAACTTCCTGGAAAAGTCATGACTGAATTGGATACATACTCCGTACAGTCTCACAGGGCTGACAGGAACATATTATGTACAGTGGGATAATTTGCCAACATGGTGAACAAATCACTATGTTACTGGACTACAATATTTCATGACGCTTCGCTAAAGCCATACAAGTAGTCATACGGCCCTCTAAAACTCCGTATGCCATGCATGATGATGACGCTAATTTTTAAGTAGAATGTCCGGCGCTAAGAAAGCATGCCAAAAGCCTTAGTTTACTTTGAAGTATATCTTTCATCAATCATTCTTTACGTGGCTTTATCTGTCGGCGATCCCGTCTTGCATAGAATACGGTGAACTTTCCGAGGCTCCGAGTCGATTCAGCTTCGAGAAGATGAATGGATATGTTGGCAGGCTCAAAGAAGGCTGTGATTATTTCCTCGGTTCCTGCACCTCGTTGGTCCTCATGCGCTTCCTGGTACCCCACGAGGCTGTGATGAAGGAAGGCTAGGAACAGAGGCAAGGAACAAACACGAGTTGATCACCTCGAAATAACCGTATCTGATTCATCTACTCCGTACCACTTCTGACTTCATTGCTTTGTTTGGATTGTCCAATCGGATGGACCCAGTCTGCGCAAGCACGATCACACGTACGCGCCGCATTACAAGCAATTCGGACAAGAGAGGAAACATAACATATCGATTCAGAAGAGTACCATGTACGAAAAATTGGGTTACAGGTACAAGTCCGCTTTGCAATGCAATGCGCAAGCCTTCGAGAAGTCTTGGGTGAGCTTCGGACGCATGCGTTCTGTGCTTTATGAAGGCTCGGTATAAAAATGAATAATTATAGAAACCGGTCTTGCTTCTTTTTTCCGAGTCAATCAGAATTCGCCTTGGAAGATGAGAGTGAGTGGCCAGTACATTGTCACATTCCAGAGATCTGATTGTGCATTATTGGCCTGGGCTTTCATTCCATCCAGCCTCCCGCATTCCTGAATGACGCCGCTCGAACCATGCTTGGAACATCCAAACCAGTACATTGCGGACAAAAGCATCAAACTAACATTCCAGAGAGGAAGATCCCTCCTGGCCACTGCGCTCTGGTTTTGCTGGAGGCTAAGGGAGTAGTTTCTTTGACAAACAAGCAGTGTCATGACGCTTACACCCGCCAGTCTGGTGAGATAATTGACAGGTCCAACTTCTCCACAGCAAACTTTACACTCGCCGGCTATAGGTGGGATTTTGCAGCGGAAGTAAAGGTCAACCAAGCCGCCGTTCATGATTCAGGCGCATAGATCAGCAGGCATTTCTCTGTATCGCTACTATTATTGGCTTGAGGTGCTTTGCGATACCTTTCCAAAACCGTCGTGTTTATTTTTTGATACTGCTATCTTTTCTTGCTACTACTAGTACCATGGCCACTGTTTTTGGATTAGCGAGCGGGCGTTACATTCCGAAAGGTGGTCGTCCGGATCTCCTGTCTCCTCAGGGCGTTTTTTTCCACTGGACAGCATGGAGAGGGTCGGAAATGCGTTCAGCCATCCTGATTTTGACGTACTACGATTGGTGGTCAGAAAACCTGGAGAAACCTCCCTTCAATTGGTCTGTGGTGGACCATGTATAGAAAGTCTCCTTAGGGCACATTCCTCGGTCATTGGAATGTGCAGGGAAACCATTGAGGCTGGGACCGAGTCGCAACGATTCAAATAGACCCCTGAAGTCGGTTGTTTGTTTGCTTTGTCTTCTTTGCATCTTCTGCAGTGTTTTCTTTGATTGTCAATCGTTCAAACTGTTCCTACATCACGGGGCATACATTCGTTTCTTGCCTAAGGCTATCATTCGCTGCAGAACCCTGCCGATTTCGAACTTTCGTTTTTTCGAGTCAGATTGCTTTGCCCTTTTTGGCTTTCTTTATCCTTGCCAATCATATCAAATAGTGTCTTCGGTGGTTCGCCCCAGTACCAGACTTTGGCCCAGTCATTCGTTCATCGCCGCAAACGGAAATCAAAAAGAAGCGAAGATGTTCGCCCAACAGTTCGACCACTCGTTCAATGACATATTTAACCAGTACGTCAATGTGGAATCCTCGAGCGCCGATGGCAACAAAGACGTATCATTTCCCAGCGGCGACTTTGAACAACTGTTCCCAGTCGACTCATTGTCAAGTGACTGTGGCGCTCTTTCATCGCCCACTATTTCCCCCTCCAATAAGCGGTCCCGTCAGTCTCCTCAGCCCTGGAGTACTCCTGCTCAAGACCTCTGGAGTCTGCCGCAAGAGACCGGTGCTGCGTCATCTTCGTCCGTCGACCAGGGCACCTTTTCTTTCCATGACACTGTCCAACCTTCTGCTGTGTCTAATCTGAGTCTCAATCTTGACGCTCAGTCATCCTCCTCTTCTTCCCGACCTACAGTAGCTCATGGGCTATCCTCCACTCCGCTGTCGACCCCTCCCGAGACTCCCCGCAAGAAAGTTTGTATGGGTAGTGGTATAAACACTCCCAAGTCTATCCGTCATCATCAGGATACGGGTGACCGCCGTCGCCAGCTGCGCAAGCAGAGCTCCTCTCCTAGTTTGACGCGCTCTTCACGCGCCCAGAAAGCTAGAATGGCATATTCTGAAGCTTCTGCCCCACGCTTCCACAAATTCAGCCTCCATAGTTCAGACGACCGTCTACCGTTGTCTCCGCCACCAACAGATCTTCTCGCGCAGCACGAGAACCTTTCTGCACATAACGCAACTCACCTGAACGGCTCTACGGACCAGTTTTCAGGTGATTCTGCCAAGATGCCTCAGCAGTACGATTCGAGCATCTTTAACCAATCTCCGGCTATTTCTATGCCCTCGCCCTCGGCTAGTGCATTGGCCAGACAGCAACAGAGATACATGAGCCAACCAAACAGCACTACATTGACCCCCAGTCCTCCCTCAGCCGACGAAATTTTCTCCTCTCCGCACTCTTCGGGCTCCCAGTCCTTGTCCTCGTGGTATTCTGATTCACTTGCACCATCCGCTTTCTCCTTTACTCCCGACCTTAACCACGATGCACAGCAATGGTGGTCGCCTATGGCATCGCGACTCGCACCGCAGCAGCAATCCTCGTACCAACCGATGCTGGAAGCGCCAACTCCCCAAAGGCCCATCGCGAACCACGACCAGCACAATGACATGCTGCAAGGAGGACTTATGATTCAGTTCGATCCTTCGTTCGACATGTCTGCACCAGCAGAGCCATCCTTCCCCCCATCGACCATTTCTTCCTCGGCACCGGCTACAACCCAGGAAAGCCAGACCTACCATCCCGTCTCCAGCACACACATCAACTCCTCCTTCGCCGCCTCTACCCCTCAAATCCAGCACCACACCCGATCACCTTCTCTATCCCCAAGGAACAGCGGTGCTACTACATCACCCAAGAGCGGCTCAACAACAGCAACACCAACACCACGGACAGGGACCACCATGAAAACACCACACCGCCGCAGCTACGAGCGAAAGATGTCCGCTCCCTCGAACACGCCCAAACCCGTCAAGACACACAGCCCTAGGGGCTCCAGCAAGTCCGTGTCCGTGTCTTTTGTCAACTTCACCCCGAGCGACAGCAAGAAGATCTTGACGGGGGTTGCGCCCAGTGGTAGCTCCAAGACCAAGGCGAGACGTGAGCAGGAAGCGCGCGATCGCCGGCGCAAACTGGGTGAGGCTGCGTTGAAGGCTGTGAGAAATGCGGGGGGCGACATTGATGCTTTGGAAGCTGTGCTGTGCTGAGAGATTGATATCCTTTTGTTTTGACTTTGTTTATTGTCTATTACTGACTGACTATATGTCACCTTGGTCATAATACCTCGTGTACTTTACTGTATTTCTGTATGTTTGTTATTTGGCAGTGGTCGTTTCGGTGTTTGCTGGTATCAATTGTTATTTATTAGCGTCTCTGGACTGGGTTTTTGGATTTGGGTATAGGTCTTTTCCTTTTGCTAATAACATTTCTAATTTTAATCACTAAGATCATTCTTGTCAGAAATTTGGAGTTTTATACTGTATGACATCATTTTTCCAACTTTAGCATCCGAAGCATGAATCATATATTCTGCTTTACTGCTTAGGGCTACGGTTATTACAGTGAGAAACCTGCCCGTGAAAAATACTCGTAATTACTTTTGGCACTCAAACAAACAGTACCAAACCGCGCCTCGCCTTTCACCAATGCCCGTTGCTCCACCGGTACCTGCCCAGACTCCAGCTGCTTCACTTCTAGCAAGCGTCAACGCGACGACCACACGAGAAAAGAGTCCAATCCGCCGTTTGTTGGTCAGATCCTACGGCCCATACTGGTGCATACAAAGGTATGCCTCTGGGCCTACCGTCCCATTCCGGAGATATTCTCATATCCACGACCCGCTCTTTGAATGTCACGTAGCCTTCGTGCCATTTTTGCAAGAAGAGAGAACGACTGAAACATTAGTGAACTTGCTCAGTAAATAGGATGGATTTGGTAGACATACTGTCCATTTAATGCAGGCAATTCTTCCACATCGCGGTGTAAAAAAGAGTTGACATCTCCGCGGCCGCCCTCCTGCTTTAGAGCGCGCTCCAATATCGCGCTCCTGACTCTATAATCGACTGCTCGGTTGTTTTTTTTTTTTTTTTTGCTGCGCAAACAGCCGTCCGTACGTGCCACATAAGATAACTCGATGAGTGAGGCCAGCTTCTTGAGCACACGTATTAAGTCCAATATGAACTGCGCTATAGATAGACGAGTTGGAAAATCTGCCTGAAGCAAGGCAAACTGATCTTGCGAGATTCGATCCTGACTCCTGACTGGAGGTCCTCCTTTTCGTGAATGCTTCTGCAAAAGGTTTCTGAACCCACCCATGTCCTCTGGGATGGAGAATTCAACGACGTTGTCGGACGTCTTTGTTTCGCCCTAAGAGGGGTCAAAGTCCCACGTATAAAAAGAGGGGTTGGGAGGATAGCAGAAGCAGGTAGATAGACATTTACTATTCAGCTTTTTCAACGAGCCCGAGAAATTTCGTGTAACGAAGATTTGGAGGTAGAAAGATTTACAGAGAGGGCAAAGAGAGCAAAAGAAAGAATAATAAAATAAAATAAACCGTCTTACAGTTACAGTGAATAGAGCCAAGTTGGTGTTTGTATAGGAAGGGTAGGGTTAGTTAGAAAGTATACAGCATAGATTCTATTATCATTCTGTTTAATTACTACCATGGGTTCTCTACTTAATATCAATAGCTTTGGAGAGGAATATATGTGTCATTGCTGATCTCTGCGTACAGAGACATCTAAAGAGGCCCCCCAAGAAACGGCTCCGGTGGTTAAGACCGAACAAAAACCACGGATCGATGATAGTTTGATTATACCCCAAACTTCCACATTTGATTCTTTTTATCCTCAGAATCGACCTAACAGTTTCCACCCGCTACTTCATCTGTACTATCTGTCGATATGTCTGCCCCCGTACCTTCTAACCAGCCTATTCATGTATCGAATGAATATAAAGGGTCTACTCGGTTAGAAGGGTCGAACGAACTTGAAAAGTCCAGATTACGCGAAGCACTCTACAACATGTTTTGCGACCTCAAGGCTATTCCAGTCTCTACTCTAGACCAAGCGCATTTCAAGAGCCTAGGAATTAGGGCCGAGGCGCTCCCACCAGCAGAGACAACAGCAGATGATCCAACGAGCGATAATACACCCAAGCCAGCAGAGTTCTTCGAGCCAATGTCCGAAGCGGAACTATAGGGTTACTCATTTGGTCCTGAGGATGAGATTCAACAGGACATCTCTTCTACTTCGGTGTTGTTGGAGAGCATTGCCGGCCGTGATGGGGCAGGACTCGGCTGACTTCTTCTGTGCTCTTTTTGCGCGGATATTTGGCGCGACTAGAGCCAGTATCCCAAAGACTGAGCAGGGATTTGGTCAATCTCTTGAAGATATACGTGGATGGGCTTTCCGGGAGTAAGTTTACCTTCCCTTTCTCTTCTTCTTTCGACTAATAATAATAATAATAATAATAATAATAATAATAATAATAATAATAATAATAATAATAATAATAATAATAATATTGGTCATTGCTATAGGGACTTCATAAAGTCCATCTTTAGACAACACTATTTGGATACTTTGTTTTTCGAGAGGGATCCCCCTTTCTCGCCAGCAGCTTCATGGGTCACAGTAGATCAGCAGGGGAGGCCGCATATAACTCTTACACTGAAGCATGAGGCTAGAGGTGACGAGAGGCTGCTGAGAGGAGAGCTTTTTGCAATTGTGGCGGCAATTAGTAGCCGAATATCGTTTAAACACTTTGAACGTCATGCGGTAGTCCCGGTATATACCAATTCCTTGCTTTTTCTAACTATTTTATTGCCTAACCAACATTGTCTTGATAAAACAAGTCATGGTCCTTTCCTTCATGGACCCCACTCGTGGAAGAATCCTACAGGCCTACCATGACGGTGATGAGCTTGTATTGCAGAAAAGCAAGTTGTTCGACTTCTCCAGTGTGAAAACGGCCCCGTTTGAACTTTTCATGCGGCATCTGTCCTGCAAGCCTGTTGGAAATACCGAACAGTTCTCTGCAACTTCCGTTACAGAGGTCGCTGAAGGGGACTTCGTTGTGCTGTCAAGTGATGTTCCGAGTACGGATGAATCCCGGTCAGGTCAGGGTCCCTCATTTTCACTGCCTTCAAGAGGAAAGGAGTAGCGATTCAATCTGCTACCAATGCATAGTTCCCATTTACCTTAAACGGAAAGTGGAGATCCAATCTTCTTAACAGGCCTAGTGTAGTTCTTGTAAACCCAACTCGTCTGATTGGGCAACCCGGGGTCCAGTGATAGGACTTTCAATTTTTTGGAAATGTATGGGGTAGATTCTGTCGTGAAACCCGTACTATACAAAGAAAAATACTACTATAATACATGGACACCGTGATGTTGTACAAATCTCGACGCCGAAAAATCATAGGATATGCGATAACTCCAATGTGGGACTCCGTACTGTTCACTTCCGAGCAGCAGTTGGCGTCCATGGTTCTGGTTGCCAGGAATCACTCGGATTCCCAGCATTAGCCTTAGCCCAGGGATTCTTCTCTTCTGCGTGTCTCCGCACTTGCTCCGTCGTCGATTCTGTCCCCTCCGATTGTGTGGACGGCGCGTTCTCCTCGGGTCCTCGTAGTGTAGGATCGCTGGTGCGTAGTGCAGGCTCCGGTTGTTGGGTCTGGGGTTTATCGAGATAGGATGGTTTACTGGCCCAGCGTTCATCGGCCAAACGAGCCAGGTGCTTCATTTGAATTTGGCGCACGATGTCTTGTTGTTGTTCTTGGATGGATGGGGGATCGGCGCGAACGTATCGGAGCCATTGGTGCCATTGTGCTTGGGGATGCAATTGTCAGCTTCTTGCTTATATTGTGGATGGGAGGTAAGCAGGAGGCTTACGAGAGACTTTGATGTCCGCGTAATGGGTTTTGGGATTGTATCTGACGATGCGCCGTAATCGCGAAGCACTGAGTGTCTCTTTGAACTCCCAGTAGGTATTTCCGGACAGATCGGAGCCTGTTATAGCCATCTAGTCAGTCTGGTAAACTCTTGCCACTGCGCGAAGATAAAGAAACATACCGGCCAGGAAGGACCTTCGCCACGGCAATCGGAGGCCTTTCCACTTGAACCAGAGACTGTTTATCGGACTCATTATTGCCAGAGGGGTTATTTAAAGAAGAGATGCTAAGAAAAGATACCAATAGTAGTACTAGTCGTAAGCAGAGTCTTGTGTGGCTGAGGCGTCTCTCCGGAGATCAGCGTCCTTTTTTCTCCGACGGCCCAAACGTCATCAGCGACCGCCCGCATTCCTCCCCTGAGCACAAGCAGTACAAAGTAATACATTCTTGTACTTCGTACATATTTCGGGTCTCATTCATCGTCCTAGCAATCAGTTGTTAGGCTGCTCTTTTTACTCCTTATAAACTCGTCTTCTGGTTGTTTCTTCGTCTGAATCACTCAACTGTCATCCGCTGACCGGACCCCTTATCCGACCCATACTTCGAGCCACCCAAACAACAGTCGCCAACGAACCCCCGTATCTGCAGGAAGCCGTTTACATGCACTTAGTGTGATACATACACAATCGATATTGCGATACAGATATGGCGTCCGTTACCTCGTTGGACAAAGACTTGCGCAGTCTACGACTGTCCCGCTATACCCCGCAGGCAGCTGCCGAAGTGCGCGACTGGATCGAGGAGGTCCTTCAGGAACAGTTGGCCCCGGGTGACCTCTTGGATGCGCTCAAGGATGGTGTGGCGCTATGCAAGTATGTATCCTTGGAAACTATATTATGTTAATGAACTTGGCGCAAATCAGCAGCTAATGACATGAAGGTTGATCAACCTGGCCGTCTCGCCCGGCGTCAAGTTCAAGCAGTCATCGATGCCCTTCGTGCAGATGGAAAACATCTCCCACTTTCTTCGCGCTTGCCAGATTCCCCCACTAAGCCTCCCGCCGCACGATGTGTTCCTGACAGTCGACCTCTACGAAGGCAAAGACCCCGCGCAAGTCCTACAATGCATCATGTCCTTCAGTCGCAGGGCCAACGCCGTCCAGCCCAGCAAGTTTCGCCGTACCATCGGGCCACAAGTCAACAAAGGTAGCGGTTTGAGTCCGGATGTGACTGGTTCTAGTCAAAGACCCACCACCCCCTCGCGGTTCCGTGGAGCCAGCCCGAACTCAAGCGCACAGTCAACGCCCGCAAAGTTGTCAAATGTCAGTAGCTGGAGTAGAAAAACGGATGAGACGTCTACGGCGCCCGCTTGGAATATCCACCAGTATGGCTATATGGGTGGGGCGGACCAGGGAAATCAAGGGGTGGTCTTTGGTGGGCGGCGCCAGATCACCACTGCCGCTCCGGTTGTTCCCAGTCTTGTGGAAAAAGAGAAGCGCAGACATGAAGTGGAAGAAAGAGCACTCGTAGAAAAGCAAGATGCGGAACAGGCACGTCAGCGACAGCGAGAAGCTGAAGAGGAACAGGCCCGGCTGGAGGAGCAACGGAGATGGGACGAACATACAGCCCGCCTGAGGGAGCAGGAGCGCCTCCAGGTTGAAGAAGAGAAGAAACGATGGGACGAGGAGAAGCGACTATGGGAAGCGGAAGAACAGCGCCGTCTGAACGAGGAAAGGGAAGCGGAAGAAAAGTTCGAACAGGAAAGGCAGCGTAGGCGGAGCATGGCCGACAACCGACTAAATGGCCAGTTCCTGAGCCAGTATCAAGCCAGCCAGGCGAGCCCTGCCAAAGTAGTGCCGCCGCCATCGGCTGAATCCCAGGAAAGCCAACGCGTCAAGGAGCTTGAAAGGGAACTGCAACTTGCGCGCGAGCGAGAACTCAAGTATCAACACGAACGCGAGGATTTCAAGAAGAAGGAGGCCGAGCCTCCTCGTCCTCGACCGGTCCCTCCCAAGCCTAGTTATGATTTCTCGTCCCTCGAGCAAGAACGCCGGATGCTCCGCACCGAATGGAACAAAAACCAGGATGAGTTTTCTGCTCCACCAACACCCCCTCGCCCATTGCCCGACCCCACCCAAGCCCAGAAATCCCCCCAGACCTCCCCGCGTCCCCTCCCCGACCCCGTCGCATACACCAACGCCCGCGAGAACCGCGTCGACCGCTTCCTCGCCTCCAACAAACCCCCCGTCGCACCAAAACCCGCCAGCCACCGCCCAGCAGACTACAGCACGACCGCCGAAGTTGACGCCGAAAACAGCCGTCGCGAAGCCGCACAGCAGAATACCAAAGCCGGTGGCTGGGCATCCAAGTCCCTCTTGGAACGTGAGATGGAGCGCGAACGCGAGCGTCAGCGCGAGTGGGAGGATGGCCAGAAGGAGACCCAGGAAGCAGCGGCCAAGGGCCTTGCGGATCCGAGTCAGGGGTCTGGACCTGGGGGTGCTTGGAATGTCTTCCAGTATGGATATATGGGCGGTGATAATCAGAGTAGGGGTGGTCCGGGGTTGAGTGCCTGGGGTGCTAGACGGCAGATTATTGGGCCTAGGCCTCCGCCGTAAATATCTGTAGTCGCCTTTCGTTATGTTCGGTTTTTGTGGATTTATCCTTATTTTTCTGCTTTTATATTCCCACTTCGTTTTATCGATTTTTCTTGTTATAGACATTATACGATTCAAAATCATACCAAAATCAAAAAGATCAGTTTAGCAATGGGTATCTATTTAGTAAATGACTGCAACGAAATTATGTGCATGGTAGCAATGGGTTTTAAGGCTGGCCAGTATACCCCTTCTCATGAAGCCTGCACACTCGGAACCAACTCATTAATCATAAACAACAATCTCTCCCCACTCTCAAGCAACCAACACCACTCAATGTCCTCCACCTGCTTACTCGACTGGTTTCTTTTCACGTCTTGCGCCCTATCCGCTCTCGCCATAATTCCGTCCTCCACGGCCGTTCTCAGCTCCGGCGTGATCTTTAGCATTTCACTCTCCGCGAGCAACATAACAAGCGCCTCCAATGCAATCGCCATCTTCGTATTATCGACCACAGACGCCGTACTTGCTGCGTACGGGAGAAAGCACTGCTCTAGCTTTGCTTGGTTGAGGTACTCCTCTTCTGTTTCTGGGGCTGTGCTTTCGCGGAGTCGGAAGAGGAGGAATTCGCAGAGGGTTGTTTGCGCTGCCGCGGAGAAGTAGGGGAGGACGCGCGGGGAGATGAAGGATTGGTAGATTGGAAGGGGAAGGTGGCGGATGTTTTCGACGAAGAGGTGGTAGAGTTCTTCGAGAGTTGTAAAGGTTTCCGGGAGGGATTCGGAGACAGCGGAGAGGAGGTGCAGGAGGCGTTGGCGGAGAGCGAGGGAGGGGAGGCCGCCGAGGAGGGAGAGGGTGCCGTGGGAGTAGAGGGTGTTGTTTGTAGTTGCGGTGACTGTGGGTTGTTCTGCGGTTGTGTTTCTAGTTCCTCTTCGTGTGCGTTTGGGGCGTCTTTCTGTTGTTGTAGCCGTGTCATCTTTGCCGTCGCCTTCTTCCGACTCGTCGTCGTCTTTTGTTAGGTAGTCTCCGTATTGTTCTTCGTCGATGTTTACTTCTGCTTCCCTCTTCTTGATGTTCTCTTGGTCTCGCTTCAGCTGCTTCAACTCGTTTCGGAACACCTCGCGGAACTCATTGACCGAGCTCGAAGTCCCATCTGCGAAGATGGCCCTCAGAATCCTTCGATTCCGTCCATAGTTCCCACTATTCCCATCGATATACCGGAAGATAAGACTCTGCTGCAGAATACTCTGCCGCAACCGCTTCTGCTCATTCCCATTGCCAGCCCCAGGCACCTCCCGCTCAACCTGCCTCTTCCGCTCATTCCAATCATCCTCGAGAACCTCACACATAAACTGAAGCCAAACCTGCCACCTCTCCCACCGCTCCGGGTGCAAAACGGAACAATTAAACGCCCACCCCACCGCATGCCAGAAGTCTTCAGCCCGAGACCACACCGCAGACGACTGTCCCAGCTCCGTGTTCAGCAGTTTCCACTCATTCCTCGGCATTTCATTTCCAGATATTCCCTCATCCTCGCTGGCGCGCCGGCGTATACCTCCATGGCGGGAGGCTTCGAAATGGGTAAATGCGAACGCGATGTCAAATCTAGCAGTTATCGGTCCGACGAGAGTATTTGTTAATCGGAGAAGTCGGAGGGCCGCGCTGGGCGCTTCTTTTTCTTCGGAGCTTTTGGCGCGGGTGGTCGTGGAGGGATGGACGAGGAAGGTAGCTGCGACGGCGAGGAGGGGTGGTGATGGGACAAACACGGGACCGGAGGAGACGGTGCCAGAGGTAATAATGTTTAGGAGGAGGTTGAGGGCTTGGGTGTCTGTGTATGCAATGTTAACTAGATGCTTTCGCGTAGTCCGGGGTAGGGCAACGGACAGAGCTTCTCTTCGGAGAAAATCCCCGAATGTTGGACTAGTTCGAACGGGACGGCCTTTGAAGAACGGTAGGAAGGAGACTCCTCCCCATTCTCGACTGCCATGGCAGTGGATATGGCGTTATACGCGGGAATCGTTGGAGGTATGAAGTGGGATAGTGACGCGGTGTCGCGACGCTTTATCGATATCGCGCGTCAGGTCACGATTATCTTGCCTATTTGGTCAGCGTGCAGTGCAGTAACTAGTAGATTCTAGCGATAGCATTACATATATCGCTAGTATGGCTATTGAGAATTCCAGTAAAGCAGACGTAGAAATAACCTATCTTACCATAAACTTTTGGTGGACCGACTAAACCGCATTGAGCGACTTGTAATTTGTACGTATAATGCCCTAAATATGTCGATCATCATAAGCAAGGTGCTGTGGTCTAGTGGTATGACGTCGCGTTGTGGCCGCGCCAGCCCCGGTTCGATTCCGGGCAGCGCCATTCTTTTTCTGTTTCTTTTTTTTGCTCCCTTTGTTTTTGCATACTTTGCCATAAAACACAATTAAATTAGAAAATGGCAGGCTCATCTCGAGATCTTGCGTGCTCAGGCCTAAGTAGTAGTGTTCATCATGAAGCGTTGTGATTTTGGCCCTCTCTTGTTTTTGCCCTCGTTCAATGTTCTTCCGTACCTTGGTCCCAAATATATACTGTTTCGTTTATTCATTGCTTAATTGTAATACATGATGGAAATGGCACCGCTAGAACAGCCTTGTAAAAAGTGCTCTCACCTCCTTAGTATCCATTTCCTTCACCCGATTCGACTCCCACCACTTGATCTCGAGATAGTGCTTGACAACCTTGCTCTCCATCATAGCCTCAATATTCTCAAATTTTTCATCAAGAACATCCAAAGATTCATCCACTGTGGCCGGCATTCGTTCTGCCTTTTCCAAAACAGAAGCATTTTCTGTGAGAGCAGCATCCTGCCAAACCAACGGTTCCTCGTTCTGATAGCCCAGCAGACCAGCGCTGAAGATAGCAGCCAGAGAAAGATACATATTTTCAGTTGCATCGACGCATCGCACTTCCCAGTGACCAGGGTTGATTTTTCGAATAGCAGTTCCTCTGTGATGACTACCAAATGCGACAACATCGCCTGCTAACGTTGGCTTGACGCGAGCATAAGATACTGGATAGGGCAGGGTAAAGGCGCACAGTGCGGGAAGTCGACCCAGAATACCCGCCAGGAAGTTATCTTCGTTAATCGGGGGGTTGATGGAGATATGCGTGTGCTGCCCTGTTCCCTGTCCCTCTCTGGCGATTGATACTGGGGACATATTGGCGATTAGGCCATGGCGAGTGAGGACTCGTTTCAGTGTGTCGTGGACCAGTACTAATTGGTCAACAGCCTGTAGAGGCTGTAATGGCCCGAGAGTAATCTCGTACTGGCCTACGCCTCCTTCGCTGTGAACCTCTTGAATGTTCACACCAGAATCCAACAGTTCCTGCACGGCTTCTTCAACGTACTGGAAGCTGGGGTCTCGCAGTCCGTCCACGGCATACCGACCGAATCCAGCACTAACCGGGACGACCTTACTGGTCGACGAGTCGAGCCTGACAATTTCGAATTCAACCTCGAACCCGACCAGGAAATGCACACCGTGTTTCTCGGATGCCTTGCGGATCACATTTGCCAGCGCCCTGCGAGGACAAAGACTGCTGCTCGGAGTGGGATGCTCAATAGAACTACCAACAACACCGCACATCACAGTCGCATATGCAGGCCCTGGTGCATTCTCATTGATGATTTTCAGAGACGACCAATCTGCAACCAAGCAATGCATGCCTCTGAGATCCAGCCATGGGATGAAACTATTGTCCACCGCGCAGTGCAAGCCGACGGGCGACAACCGGATGTGCTTCTTGGTTGTTGCTAGTTGCAGAGCATATTCATTTTGGGGCTATACGGCCTCATAATAGTCCGGAGAGATCCTGCCATTGGAAGCGGACGAAGCGGACTTGGGGCTTTAGCTGTTGGAGGTTTTGGAGGGTTTTCAAGGCGATGTCGGAGGTCGCATTTTTGTCCATGAAGGGGGTGGAAATATATGTTTGAACCATTGTGTAGATAATGCGTAACTATAATATGAAGCGTCTATATCCAGATCCCGAAGATGAAATACTTAGCCTACTTGTAGTTTCTTAAGGAAATGATAATCGTTTATGACCAGCTGAAAGTATTAATTACATATAGAATATAAGGACCTGTGGAATTGACGCCGAAAATGACCGCTTTTGAGGCCAGAAACGGCCGCCTTTCCACCCGTAACTTTGGATGGCGAGCCGCTGCTTGACACACTATTCTGCACCCACCCAGAGTTGTTAGTCATCCTCCACTTCTGATGTTGGCCAAGAACCCCATCATACCACCCGTCAGTCCCGTCATGGCGCCTGTCACTCGCCATTCAGCCAGAGACCGCACCCCAGGCACGCCCCAACAACGGGACAACATCCTGACCAATGGCATCGCCAAACCGGCGGGAATTCGCAAACGACTGAAGCCAGATAAGCCAGATAAACAGAAGGCAGCCCTAGTAGAGAACC
>NW_019170468.1:0-7378 GCF_001890805.1 Aspergillus glaucus CBS 516.65 | reverse complement strand
ATAAAGCCCCCAAACGCTATAAGGACCTCGGAATAGGCCTAGAAAAACGTCCCCCGGAGCTGCTCCTCCCAAGAGCAGCCCTGGGCCGTCTCCTAAGTCCTAGCTGCCAGGAGTGGCCACGGAGACTTTGCAGAATACCATGAGCGCTTTAAACATGAGGACGCTCTGCTGACATGCTCATGCGGCCGCAGAAAGGAGCCATCCCACTTCTATCACTGCAGAGAGGGCCGCAAAGCAGCAGCACATCCATGGGGCTGCAAGTCAGTGACTGAGATTCTCAGCTCAAAGGCCGGATTCACCGCATTTGCAGGCTGGCTGGGAGAATCCAACTTCTATACAGACATCTGCCGACGCCATTAATCCATCAAAACTCACCAAATCCAGGGATACCTAGACTTACCTCCGGTCTCTCTCCCTCTCTCTCTATCCTCCCTCAATTTCCTCTCTTACACACACCCCTCCCGCCAACCAGGGTGCTGGAAATCGTCTCCCGTCTTGAGTAACAGTGGATTCATGTTGCTGATCTGGATGTGTAATTTACCAGTAATTTGCAGTTTGTTTCACCTGTCGCTGGTACTTGGCGTGGGGCAGTAACAGACCGAGCCGTCAAAACTCGATTACCATGATATCTTTCGAGTATTCCAAGGTAAGGAATGGTGTGTAGGTACAGTAATGTACAGAGTATCTTTCATTCTGTTTAAATACAGCAATCATGTCATACTAGTCTCTTGACTGCTAATCCCAGGTTACACAAGGGAAAGACTCTCACAAACCTGATTGCATTCCCAGATGAAAACATGAACCATATAAAAACCGAAAAGTAATAACTCTCCAAGTATTGCGCACTATACAAGTAAAATCAAACCAAGACCATGCAACTCAGTTCAAGCGTAGGGACGCCCAAGACTAGGTGCTATAGCACCAAGCGAAGAAAAGCTGCAGTGCCCCTCAGATTGCTCTCCTCCATCAGAAGAAGCATTCTCTCCAGTCAAAAACTGCACCTGGCTCGCATGACTTTCCTGCCCCTGCCAACTTGGATCCGGGGTCAAGGACCTCTCCCCATCCACAGTACAGAGCTCGTGGTATCTTCCAATATCAAGACTGGATTCTGGACATAAACTGGATAAAGAGCGTAGAGCTATTTCCTCTTCGCCGGTCTCTACTTTCCCACTGCTCGTTCTCGGATCGAGTCTGGCTGCTTGTTCTGGGATTTCACCCCACTTGATGGGCTTGAGTGGATCGCCACCGCCAGGCGGAGGATGGCAGGCAGCGCTGACGGCAGCGCTGCAACTAACGGCGAGTGGGATGTTTGTTTTGTAACACTTCATTCCCATGCCGAGGATGGCGCAAACCATCAGACCCCCAAGGGACATGGCAAAGATAATGGCGATGGGGGAGTACCCACAAGCAACCAGTTGTTTTTCAGGTACAGGGTTTCCCCTTGCATCGAATGGGAGGACTTGCACATAGAATAAGCTCTGGGAAATAAGCCAATGTAGCAACGTGTGGGCAACCATGAGAGGGAAACTATATTGGTATGGAAGAGTGAGGTAGTAGGTCGAGCGTTGGTGCCCCTTCGGCCAGGAAACACGCAAAGACTTGCGTTGTTGGGCATAACCATCATACTCGGCAGCTAGAAGCATGGTGGTTAGTATATTGTTATACAGGAAATATGCCACCGAAACTGGAATTTGTGGGCAGTTTGCAAGCAAGACCGCGGATAGATTTGAGCCATCCCCGCCATATTCCCAAAGTTTCATTAATGCGTTTGCTGATGGAGTGCCAAACCCCAGGTTCCAGAGACTCGAAATCGAGGTTTTTTCCGCAGCAGCAGCTAGTGAAGAGATGGTAAGCCCAAGAAGGAAACCCGAAATCCCAAGAAGAAGAAAGCATCTGTAGAAGTTAGGCGAGCCATCAGAAAGGTGAGGTGAACATACAGACTGATTGTTCCCACCCAATATGAAATGCTGACCGATTTCATCCATCTCTTCTTGCCGGGTTGGAGGGTTGTAGATGATTGAGAGGATTTTGTGATATCGAACTTGGACAATAAGCAGTTCCCCTCAGTCATTGTATCCGGTTTGTCCATAAAGGAAGACACAGCATCACCGACAGTGAGGAGTATCTCTCTCCTTTCATCGTGAGCTGTCAAGAACATGCAAAAGACCTTGGCCGCATTACAAAAAATGACAGCAAGACAAATAGGGAGGTTGAAAACGAGTTGGCACTTTTCATCAATTTTTTGGCTTCGGCAGTGACCCACCATGTATGGCTCTTTGCCCATGCTAGAATAAGGATGTGTGGCACATACGGACCCTGCTGGCTGGACTGTAATATTACTCACCCAGGCGCTGTTATTCCAATGACTGGCATCGTCGAGATATCTTTGCATCTCTTCTGCTTTGGGATATTGGGCCATCAAGTCCAGGAGGGTATTCAAGTCATTGGGCTTAAGACTCAAGGGATTATCCCGTGTAAAATCCGATATGTTTTCTTGATTGAAAGTATAGGTATCATCCGTGAACACAGTCGCGCTGACCAAGGGGAACGTCCAAGGCTCGGCAACTACAGACCAGTCACCGATCAAATACCCTTTTTGGCAGTTTTGATCCCCTGGATCCGGGTTTGGTAAGTCGACGTAATGCAAATACTCGCACATCCATCCAAACGGGTTGTTTCCAAAGACCAAAGGTCCATTCTGGCTGCCAGCCCATAGTAGCGATTTGTTGTCGACTGTCGAATTGTTGGTAATGATAATCAGATTTCCTCGGCCAGCAAGGAAGTCGACAGCATAGGTATCCTTGCACTTTTGCGTGTCGAGCTTCTCGAATTCTTCAGAGTAAAAATCCGACATGCTCATAGCAATGTTGTCTTCGAAGCAGTTCGCAAAATCTGTATCATTGTTTGGTTGGTGTTCGAAGTCGAAATCACTCGATGCAACAATGACATTATATTCATTGGTACCCAACGCATAGAAGACAGCAGAATTGTATCTGAGCTTGTCGGTTAGAACCAAAAAGCAACGAGAACATAGTTTTGCAAACAAACATTAGATGAATTGGTAGGGAGGATACCAAGAGCACCATCCATAATACACGTCTTCTCCAACCAATGAAAAAGAGATTCTTCAGACTAGGTATTCCTATATCAAGCCATTCTTGTTGAGGGTGCAGGTCATCAATGTTTTGGCGTGACGGTGAACTTAAGCACTGCATGCAATAGTTGCTGGCTGCCAGCATAATTGTGCTGAGTATATTGATCAGTAAATGCAACCCGCGAGCCCAATTCTTTTGGGTTGAGCATTTGCCCTCGTAAAGTGTAGCAGAGACAAATCCCTGGTCCTCGGTCCTTGAATATGCAACGGCAACAGCAATGATGGTTAGGATGATATTTATAATCATGACAATGGTGGCCGCAAAGGCACATAAGAGGACACCGATGACCCATTCTCTTTTGTTATCTCTGTCTTGTTGGATGAGCTCTTCCACTTTGCTGGTCAGACTCTGAGGTAGTACACGAGAAGTAAAGCTTTTCATGAGAGAAGGGCCGAAAGCATTGAGGTGATCAGAATGGCTAGAAGAACTGGGGGCCCTGTAAAACCGATTAGCAATAGTATTCTCAACCTGTCCATTGGACTGAGAAAACGAACCGGTCGAGGTCAAACTCGTCATTTCTAATTTTCGAATGACGCCGTACCTGGCTATATGTGACTCGACCAAATGGCCAATACCAAGGACGGTCAGAGGATTGCGGTGATAGAGTAGTGTTATCCATAATCTTTCTCTCCAAATTTTCGAAGCAATGTAGACTTGCCACTAGCCAACGCGGCTTCATGTTGTTAAATATAATTACCCCAGGATGTAATACGAGGCAGACACAAGGCTACTACTCAGCCTTGTGTCTGTCAATTTTCATATTATGCCCATCATGGCAAAGATCTGCCGGATAGAAAATATCATTGGTTAGAAACAAAAAGCAATCAACACCCTGCATCAATGAGCAGAGGGGTTGTTATTTTTAAAGACCAGGTTGAGTACGAAGTATGAACCCGGGCAATCAGCTTCCCCTTCATCAAGGGTCTAGCTTCTTGGCTCGAGACTTGATTTGCGTGGGAGGATTTTTTTGCTATACTCCGCGACTCTACCATAGTATTCCAATTTAAAAATAGAACCCAGAGTATTATCTGTTGCTTTCTGCATTCTATCGCGCTGCCCGTTGTTCTGGGCATGGTCCGTAAATAAACAGAAGGGCGCAGAGGCTGATCATAACCCTGTCATCTCGCCATGCTTACCAGAAGCGAAAGTAACTTCACAAAAAGAGGCAAAGGTGATAGACAGTGGACTTCGTGACCGGCATGCACCCCTCCCGGCCATGACTGGCCCGGACAAACAGACGGACAAACATTCAGCTGTACTGTGGCGTCGGTTTTAACTGGTATGAATCTGTACATGATTATATTGACAAAAAGAAGAATAGCAAAATGTTACCAGAGTTACCTTGCCGGGCTGAGATGTTGATCTATAAGAGAGTAGTGCCTTCTTGAGGAGCTGATATCTCCCCTTATCATCCTCATCTCCTTTCTTTCTGTAATTGCAAGTCAACAGAGCTCTCCAACATGTCCCAAACCGAATCCCTAACAATCACCACTGTTGAAACTACCCCATCCCAGCCAGACTGGTCCTCCTTTTTCGCAGAATGTGACCGCGCCCCCCGTCTCAACGACTTCCACCGTTTCTTCTCCCAAACCGCCGGCGGCATAACTGGCCAACCAACCGTCCACCCTGAAGTCGACTCACAGCTCCTCAAAGGCGACGAGCTCCTCGATCGTATCGTCCAGCTCCACAAACAGCGCAGAGGCCGCTTCGACCCACACTACCACGCTAGTATCCCCTATCGCCTTGAGGAAGCATGTCGTCTCGCGCGGGAAATTATGGAATACAGCAAGGACAAAACAGTGGAGCAACCGCTGCACTTTTATTCAATGGGCAGTGCGGAGGGGACTATGTCGAGGGTTGTGGCGGAGCTGGGGGAGGGACGGGTTAAGACTCTTGCGTGCAGCTCTAATATTGAGAATGGGCAGAGTTTCTTGTCTCATGGGAATCCGCCAAATGCGTCTTTCTTCGTTGGGCCAATGCACCATTTGACGAAGGATGTAATGCGGACGCGTGAGGATCTGGCGAGGTTTACATCGGGCTTTGATATCATGATCGAAGATACGACGTTTCAGATGTACTCGCCCAACCGTCCGAAGCAGATCGAATTCGCCAAGCAGAAGCTGAAAGACAATGGGATATTCCTCTTCGTCTCGAAATACAGATGTCAGGATCTTGAGGAGTACAAACGGCGCGAGGTCCAAAAAGACATGCTTTTCAAGCCGTTGTATTTCAGCCAGAATGAGATCAAGTCCAAGGGTAAGGAAGTCCTCAACTTGATGAACAAGAACGAGGTTTCGATTGAAGATATGACGGCTGCTATCAGGTTGCATTTCAGTAATTGCTACATGCTCTGGAATAGTGGTAATTTTTACACCCTGGCTGCTAGCAACAGCGCGGATAATCTTGAGCGTTTTATGGCTGGGTTGGTTGAGCCGGCTGTGCCAAAGGTGTTTATGTATGAAACACTGCCTCGGCGGCTCGTTTGATTTTGAGATAAGTCTGATGAACTGCCATATTAGTGAGTTTTGGGCTTTGTTTGGATGTTTTGATTTTGTTACATGATCACAGCAGTAATCTTGAGATCGCGATGGAATAATATACTATATATTTCCAAATACATCGTCTAGTAAACAAACCATATTGCAGGACATCGTTCACCCTTGATAAACCCCCTTAACCTTCCCATCAAGAACCTCCTTCACATAATCCTCAAACGTAACATACTCGAAGTCCGGATACAGGTCCTTCCCATTAAGATATCCCAAATACACAGCATATCTCGGCGTATTATCTCCCCACTAATTCCCTCCACAACTTCATGAACCCTATTCTGCGTATAGAGCTCACTATACACATGAACCCTTTTATTCAAAGTACGAGGATCCGCGATAATTCTCGCCACATACCGTCCCACATCCCTCAAATCCGCCAGCGCAGTTGGCATATTACCATTGAGACTAGTTGGTAAATCCTTGTGCGCGGGAGAAAGGAGATGGTCGATGCGGCCTGATGGTAGTCGCGGGAGAGTGAGTTGGTACCACCAGTCAGCGTCGATGTAGGTGTAGGGGAGGCGTATTTTCTGGAAGTAATGGAGGTTCCCCTCTTTCTGTCATGCGTTCGCATTTACAGCTTGTGTGGGATGTGATGAGATGGGATATCGACCTTCTCATGGAAATCAACAACGCCCTTCGGTGGGATAACGATCATCAGCGCAGACTGGACAAATCGCTTGACACCGGCTGCTTTCGCAGCATTCGCGAGGGGTATCTCATTATCCAGACTGTCGAAGTAGATAGCTGAGATGACAACGTCGATACCAGAAAGGAGCTTGACGAGTTTATCGGATGGTTCGCGGAGATCTGCTGGAACGATTTTTACGCCACGTTGTTGGAGTTGGGTAACTTGTGGAGGGATTGGGGGTGTGTTAGGGCTGTTACTTCCTGATAGCTATTGTTAGAGGATGAATACAATCAGGGGTCTGGTAACACATATATTTCGGCGTGGAGGAATCGAGGAGTGCATTCACGATGGACTGGCCGGTTTTGCTACTAGCTCCTACGATTGCGACTTTGACAGTGAACATGGTGACTCTAGATTTGGATGTAATGTACAGAATCAATACCCTTCGATGTAGCACCGGATATTATGTAGAAGTAGGGCAGCTTTATAGGGTTAGGTAGTATCCCCACTTTACGATCGCCACCGAGCGGAGTTTATATTCCTGAGCATTCCCCTAACAATGAACATCAAAACTTGGTGCTGATAAATCCAGCAGTAGTGTATAACTGTAACATTTTTCTGCGAGCGACTCTGAATTTCCTATTACGGGTCCCGCCACTTTTATGAGGGTCTCACGTGACTACTCGCCCCTTTTGGTGTGTGGTGAATGGTTGATTGGTTTATGGCCTATCGGCTGAGCTAACTATATAAACTACCGGGCAGAAAGCGAGGGCGGTCAGACACGTGACCCGATGGGTACTAACACCCCCCCTCGCACGAGCTGGGAGCCCCGGAGAAAAGAAGCTCTAAATACACAGATAATCGCATATAAAATCAAGCAGATGAACAAAAAACAAATAGCAAACAAAATAGTCGCCAATGATTGGTTCGCTGAATTAGCGTGCCAAGGAAAAATCGAGGGTACATAAAGGGCAATGCCTTCCCATCCTCAAGTACTTCAATCCTTCATCTATTCTCCATCCGAAGTAGGATGTAGATGATTG